>NW_008586588.1:6437-20161 GCF_000691845.1 Merops nubicus | reverse complement strand
ACCCCCCTGGCGCGGGTTGCATACCGGCACGCGCGGCCGCCACCATCGTCTGGCAGCGAGACATCAAGACATGCTGTTCCTATTAAAAGTCATTTTTCCTGACAAGGAGCTTGCCAGGATGAAGCTGATTATCGGGTCTGGGAGCCAGAGTTTTCCTTCCTTAGGAAAACTATCTGAATTTTCATGTGTTTTGGGAGCAGCTCTCTCCTTTTCCCATCTCTGGCACTAACGAGGTAACGTTGAAGAAATATTTTGGGGGATGTTACTTGCCAAATTAAACACACATGGAGAGGGCACCTGGACTGTCTCCAGAGGACTGGGTCCCTACCAGCTCATGACCTTTGGTGGCTTGCGGGCTCCCCAGACCACAGGGTTGTGCCAGGAGGAACACCTCCATGCCCAGGACCAGTCCCAGGAGTCGGCCCCCTCCTCACCTCGTCTCTCTCTGCCCCACCTCCACATCATCATACACCGTGTCCTCCTGGGAAACAGCTGCTGGCAACCAAAACACACCAGAGAAATCTATTAGGAGCTGTTGTTCTGAGTCTGGTACTCAAAGCAATGTACTGCAGAGGAAAATTTGGGCTGCTGCTAGTCATTCAACCCAGAGCAACCAAGGCAATACAAAAAGTCTTCCTGGGGACTCCAAAAACCATCCAAAACTCCAGCACAAGGGAAGGGGCTTGAGTTTGTCAGTTGTGTTTGTGGCAGCTTTCTGCACAGCTTTGGCCACTCAGCTCCAGGGATGGAGGCTCCAGCTTTGAGCTGCAGCCAGCCCAGGCAGGCTTCCCATCCCAAGGGCAAGGGAACAGTCACTGCAGCACCTTTTCAAGGCTTGGTTGGTGGGGACAGTTTTTGCTTCCATTCTCATTTACACAAGTCAGGAACTTGTCCCTCCAGCAGGCAGTAACAAGAAGTTTTACAGAGAGCTGCCAGAGACAGTCAGGTGTGAAACACCAGCAGCAGCCTGGAAGTGGCTGAGCGTGGACAGCTTCACGTGTTGCCTTCCTAAATATACTCCCATCATCAGAAAGAATGCTCATCTTCAAAGAAAAATTATCCAAAAGTGAGCAAAACCACCCACCCTCAAGTGAAGCACAAATCTCTATCAAGCCTTCAAAGTTAATGCTGCCACATTATATGATTTTCAGAACATGATGCATAAAGTTGATTTTCCATTGTGCAACACGTTTGCCTCTTCATACACACAAACCCCCAAGAGTCAGGCACCTGTCTGTTGCTTACCTAAATTTGGCACCGAAATGGAAAACAATCTGTGGATAGAAAGAGACTTTTAGAAACAAATTGGCACATCAGCTTTGCCCCAAAAGCCACGAGCACCGACAAACGAGCAGCTCTTGCTGCTGAAGAGGTGAAGGCAGGTCTAGGAGCATGGGCTGCATGACACCAGCTGCATTTGCCAGAGTTACATCCCTTGCTAAATAAGCATCTCCATCTTCTGGCAGCAACAAAAGCCATGTGTTCATCAAGCAGGTTATGAAAGGCCTACGTTGCATCCAAGGAACAATCCAATCAGCAAAAGGTGGAGAGCTGATGGACAGTTGGGGGCTGTGGGCAGTAGTAATTCTCTCCTTGTAGTCTGCCAATAGAATGGGTTGCCCAGAAATTTAAATGTGAGGGTGATTGTAGACAAATGAGATGCTTGTGTGAGCTTTTCAGGGTCACAGGAGTATGGCATGAAACTTGGTGGCTCCTTCCCAATAATGATATTTTCAGCAGTAATGCAAGAAGGAGGCACTGACGTGGTAGAGCACCTAGAATGAAAAGGTTTTTAAGAAAAACAAACCTTCCTCATAGAAGAGAGGAAAGGGTTAATTGAGATTAAAACAAACAGACCAAAAAAACCAAAAAAAAAAAAAAATCAATAAAACCAGAAAAAGTATCATTTTTCTGGGCTTCAAGCACTGTGCACAGTATGAGGCCACAGTGGAGTGGTGGAGGATGAGTTCTGCAGGCAGCTCCTGTGCACCTGAGGAGAAGGCAGTTTGGATGGAACCTTAACCATGGGTTTGAGTAGTAGAGTACCCAAAAGGGCACTAGAGGAAGTTATACAATAGCCTCTATCCTAGCTTCCTAGGCTGCTGACTCAGTAGTAAACTTCTTCAGCAGATGTTCTTGCCAGTGTGACTATAAATGCTCCTTGGAATAAAAAACCCTCAACGCTGAAGTGCCACATCAAGGCTTTGCCTAGTCCCTGCCCCCAGCTTCAGGCAGCAGGGATCACATTTTCACATTCCCTTTTGTACCTTCCTCATGTTGAGGTATCAAAAAGGTACCAAAGGCAGCAGGAGGCCCATGAAAACTTGGAGACTGCTGTATGACCTGCTCCTGTAGATTCCTGATGCCAGAGACTTCAGAGAAGCTACACAGGTGGACCATTGGCCACATCTGCCATAGCAGCTCCTGATGAATTGACAGAAGCACTTTAAAAGCTGTATTCCTTACTCCTAGACCTCCCAATCTCAAACTATTGCAAATATGAATGCTCAGGTTTGGAGGGACAAGGGAGTTGGACAACCAACATTTTCTTACCTTAAGGTTTCCTTGAACCTGATAGGCTTCAGCTTCAACTTTTCTATCTTAAACAAGTTTCCAAATCTCTTTTGGTTTTCTGTTCTGTCCAAAAGAAAAAGAGATTTTAAATTAAAGAGGTATGAAGTATGTGACAGTTGCAATACTTGGAGCATCAGAGATCCTGAAGCAGGTAAAAGAAGGTCAGCAGACCTTAGACCTCAGCTCACCAGTAGCCTTAAGCCTTAACAGCATCATTCTGATGAATGATAGGTTCAGTGGAATAAGCACCAGCACAACAAAAGGAGCTTAATTATAAAGTCCAAGCTCAAATCTTTGCTTAGCTTTAAACTTTTCTGCATAAATTGAAGTTGTCCTCCTCTGAATTGACAACTACAGAATGATCCAGGTATATCTGGAGTAAGAATTCCTCATGAAACAGACAAAAATTCCCCAGAAGCATGGAGTGCATGTTAAAGGAAGACATCAGGAGCCCTTGTCTGTGCCACCCTTCATCACACATTTCTGTCCTGTGTGCTCCTGAGAAGGACTTTCCACTAGACATAGTTCTAGTTTTTTACAGTGAGGGTGGTTAAACAGTGGCCCAGGTTGCCCAGAGAGGTGGTGGATGCCCCATCCCTGGAACCATTCAAGGTCAGGTTGGATGGGGCTCTGAGGAACCTGCTCTAGCTGCAGATGTCCCTGCTGACTGCAGGGGGGTTGGACCAGATGACCCTGAAAGGTCCCTTCCAACCTACAGCAGCCTGTGGTTCCACCCTCTGGCTGGAAAAGCTCATGCACCTCCACCACACAACTCCCATGGACAATTTGCAGAGGAATTACACTTTTGCCTGTTAATAACTGCCCAGCAACCTCCAGAGTTTCAGGTTTCCCCTCCCTTTGTCCTGTGGCTGCAAAACTCATTGCTTTTAGAACACACCCCGTGGCAGCAAATTATCTTGAGGAGCTCTAGAAAAACAAGCAGGCTGCAAGGTAGCTACAGCACATCAGCTCAGGCTCCTTTCAGCTTTCCAACCTTCTGTGATCTGACATATGAGCTTTTTGTCCCTTTTTATGGGGGTAATGTCCCCCATTGTCCTTTGAACATTATGTCTTTTGGCACACAAAAAAGGTGCCATATCTCAGCTACAGCTGAGCAATGCTTTGATCAAGTGAAGGCAAGCAAGACTGTCCTCAGTGTTTTATGCATGGAAAGGTCTGCAAGGGGAGTACTTCCAATAGGTGGAGAGAGCTACAAGCTCTCACAGAAAAGCCTCATTGCTTAGGGATTTAATTTTGGTAACTATTTTTTCCTGCCAAAGGGGAACAAAGGAGAAGAGGGGAATGAAGCCCACCCAAACAACAACTCTTCTGCAATCACATTAGGGAGAAAAAGGCTTCCAGCCAGTACCTGGCATGGGAGATGAAGGTCAGCATTTCAAAACACAGTCTAAGAAATTGCAACTTACTCCGTTTTTGCTGGATTATCACCCCCAACCTCAACATCTTCATATGTTTCTTCATAGCTGTTTCCTGAAACTGGAAACCAAGGCATGCCACGATCACAAACCACATTCAGTAGTGATGAGGTGAGTTTTGCTGGACAAATTGCACCCAGGCCATTACATTTCACTCTTACACAGGTTTTGAGGTCGCTCAAATGAGTTCCATGCTAGATGTGTATTGCTCCCCACTGGTTTTAATGGGAATTTAGAGCAACCAGGCCAGAAGGAGACACTATAGATGCTGAAAGTTAAATGAAGCTATTCACATCAAGTCCCAGGGACCAGCCCAAATTAAAAGCAGCTCCCATTTGAACGTCCCCATGTGCTGCACTTACTGCTGGCTGAGGTGAACGGGCTTGAGGCTTCTGACAAGTGGCTGCTAGAAGAGAGAAATAATACATGGGGATGTGCTGCAGCACAATTTTAAAAAGACATTTCATAGACACAGCCATTGTGAAGAGCCCAGGTCCATACTCACAGCCTATCTTGTATTTCCTCAACATCATCATATATATCCTCTGGTGCCTGCAGAGGCTGGCAAGTGTCTTGGTTCAAGGCTGTTCTTTCTACCCCTGGCTTTGGAGCACCAACAGACACGTAGCATGCTGGAAATGAAAAAAGGAACTTTGCTTTGGAAGCTTTTCTGAGGAATTTCTCAGGGCAAGGACAACTGCTGAGGGTAATAATTGGTGCCACAACAAATAAGAGCCTACAGACACATGTATTTCCCAGTCTGAAAATCCAGGAAAGTCCCTGCTCCAAGACACTTTGAGAAAGAAAAGCAGAGAATTTGCAAAGATTTGAGATTTTTAAAACTGTTTTTAAAGCATTCAATTTAAAATTGAAAATATTTTAAGTTTAAAAAAATTAAAACATCCATCAAGATTCTCAGCTGCAGCAGCTCTGACCCAAATGTTCCTCAGCAGAAAACATCTCAAGAGACTACTCATGGATCTTTGCAGAACTGATTGCAGGGAGGGCTTAGGATGGTTGGTGGAGATGCTAAGATCCAAATAACAGGCCAGTCCTCTGGGAATACATCTGTAAATCAACATCTTGGAAAGGATACAAGGAGGGATGTATTCCACCAAGGACTAGAATACAGGAGAGCTGCAGCTCATGAGGTTAGGAAAAGATTATCACTGGAGGACTCTTGTTAAAAGGGTCAATATCAGATCCTTAAAACTGATTTAAAAGAGTTGGAGTACTGTAGAAATTCAGCCACAGAATAAAAGCAGAGAGTGTTTCTGAATGAACATGGGTACATGCACCACTACATTGGGGTCTAGTTAATGACCAAAATTTCTGCAAAGGCATTCAAACCCCTACAGGAAAAAGGAGGGGGGGAGGATGTTGGTAGGTGGGAGCCAAACAATTGTCTGAATCAGGCTCTCTGATGAAGCAATGAAGGTCTTTTGCAGCCTAAATGATTTTCTAAGAACACCCACAGGCATTGGACGTGGACACTGGCTGGAGGGAGATGGGCACACCCAGTCCTGGACACACACAACTGTTGGACTCCCAGACGTGGTGGCCCTGAGCACACTCACCTGTTGGTCACCCAGAGCTGCTGGAGATGGATGAGGTTGCCCATGGCCCACCCACACCCCTGGGACATGGAGACACACCAAGAGGACACCAGGGACATGCACAGCCTGCCGTGTGCTCACTGCAGCTTTACTGAAGGGCTGTGGGGGATGGTGGCAGTGCTGCTGCAGGTGGCTCTGGCCTTCTCTGTTAAAGTGTCTTTCTCTCAACCCAGGAGTCTTCTCACTCTTATGCTTCTGATTCTCACCCCAATCCTGCTGGGCAAGAGATCTGGCTGGTGTTAAACCACAACATGGCTCCATTGTGGACCTCCATGGGCTGCAGGTGGATGTCTGCTCCACCATGGACCTCCACTTGCTGCATGGGAATCTCTGCTCCAGCACCTGGAGCACCTCCTCTCCTCCTTCACCCATGCCCTGGGGATCTTCAGGGTGGTTTCTCAAACACCTTAGCTGCAAGGTGCTGCCACCATCACAGATGGACTCAGCCATGGCCAGCAGAGGGTCTCTCTTGGAGCTGGTTGGCATTGGCTCCATTGGACATGGGGGAAGCTCTTGGCATCTTCTCACAACAGTCCTCCCCAGCAGTCTCCCTGCTACCAGGGAGGTCGTAGCGAGGTGGGGGTTGGTCTCTTCTCCCAAGTAACAAGTGAGAGGACAAGGGGAAATGGCCTCAGGTTGTACCAGGGGAAATTTATGTTGGATATTAGGAAAAATTCCTTCACAGAAAGGGTTTTCAAGCACTGGAACAAGCTGCCCTGGGAAGCATTTGAATCAGCATCCTTGGGTGTGTTTAAAAGTCATGTAGATAGGGTGCTTAGGGACATGGTTTAGCAGAGGACCTGGCAGAGTTTAGTTTGTGGTTGGACTTGATGATCTTAAAGGTCTTTTCCAACCTAAACCATTGTATGACTCTAGTAGCAGGAGGCTCACCATGAGTATTTAAAAATAATAAAATTCCCAACAGAAATTACCTCCAGCTGCTGAAAGGTCAAGCAAACCAGCAGGACTCCTTACAAAACCAGATGCCAAGCAAACCAGAAAGTTATTCTGGAGTGATTAAAAAAAAACCAAAAAGCCCAAACTACCACAAGTGAGGACCACACCAGTAACAACAACCACAGCCACAGTCAGTTTACACTTTCTCCTTCATACTCCTGGCCTGTCCACAGATCCCAGCAGAGCTACTTTTCTCTTTCACCTTTGGAATGCCCCACGTTACACTAATGGCTTGCAGAGGCAGGAGAAAGCCTTGGCAGAATAAAGCCCCTTACACCTGAAGCTGCAAAATAGTGTTGACAGAGGAGATGTGGCTGGGGTTGATTGTTCTGCTAGGGTGGATGTTACCAGCTCTGGAGGCTTGCTCAGAGTGTTGTGACAGAAGGAGCCCAAAGTCTGAAAAAGACTCATTAGAAGATGGAGCAAGAAGCCATCATCCATCTTAATAAGAGACAGGGGGAGACTCCAGGCTCTCATCCTACCCGTGTGTGTTTCTACCACAAGCCTTAGCCAGACCCTTTTCTAAGACTCAATAAATTCTGAGGAGCAGAGGAGATGGATTTCAGCTTTCTTGGATAAGGGCAATCTGCTAGAAAAACAAACCCCTCGGTTTGAGTTCTGCAGATGGTTAACCAACTTAGGAAGCTATCTGCAGAGCCAAAATAAATTATTCAGACCCGAACACAACTCTGCATGCAACCTTTTGCCCTGGTTTAACTAAATTGGTTCAAGAGTTTCATCCAAATTTAACGTTCTTTCCCATATGGAAGAGACATTTGGGCAACAGATGGGACTGAGGATTGAGGAAACACTCAACAGAGCAATGAGATACTCACAGAACTCTGTGTCTTTTGCCAGCCCTTGTGGGGTAGGATGCTTTGCAGTCGTGGTACTGATCACATCCTGCTTCACTTGCAGCACCTTCATCCCATCTCTACCATTTTTCTTGGTTTGGCTAGTGGGAGACATGTATTCATTTCCATCTGTCTGGGATCAGACATTTTGTTTGGTCAATATAGTCTTTAGAAAGAGTTTTCTAATATAACTTCATATAACTTACATGTATACATCTGTACAAATATAAATTATCTTTCTGTGAAGTTAAAACAGTTTCATGCCCTTTTCCATCAGGGATTTCTGGTAGGCCTAGGTGCTGCTTGGCAGCACTACCTGCCTTTTAGGCAGTAGCAGTTGAGCAATGGTCAGGCAAAAGGGAAAGCAGGAAAAAAAACCAGGTGAATAAGGACTTAAATTTCTACTGTTTGCCAAAGAAAGGGAGCAAGAAGGAAAAAAGACATCCTACAATAACTATTAAAAGTAGTCTCAAGGATACGGTACCTCGAAATTTTCCAGTGCTTCCTGTTTATCTCCTCCAAGACTTGTTTTTTCCTCTTTTTCATTCTCTATTCCAGGCCTTCCAGGACTGACAATTTCAGAAATGACAGGGGTCTCAGAACAGAGACACTTTAGCAAAGTCATAGACAGACAGATTGCTTTATGCCTGTACCCCAATGAGCAGCTCATTATCCTTTTGAATGAAAAGTTGTCAAAAAGATTGTCATTACTCTAAGTAAGGGCAAATCCCCATTGAAAGCACCCTTTTCAAAAAGGAGTTTGAAATGGGACATTTATAGGGTGAAATTCGGTGTGGATCTTGCATTACCACACAGCTCTGGACCTGGAACTGGGTGCCCTGGTTTGAAAGCCTCATACTTCTCCTTTCATACACTGAAAGAGCTCAGGTTTCAGCAAGAAAAGACAATGTATTTCCTTGTATGCCAGAGGAGAGAAGAAAAATCTCCCCTCCTTCAAAGTATAAATGATCTTAGAAACCATGAGAGTTGACACAGAAGAGCATCATTGTCTACCTTGTCCTGGTCATGATATATATGACATTTATTTCTGTTTGCTGAGTGTTAGAATATTCTAATCCTAACCGGGGTTAGTTCTGGGGTTAGAAGAAGCTTGGAATTACCTGGATTGGGCAACAAGAAAAGTCTTCTGTTTCTAGAATAAAGAAGAGCAAAGCCTTCAGCCCCCATGCTTTTTTTTTTCTACAGTCAAGCTTTTATACAAGTCTTCAACTGTCATCTAGCATTTAAAGAAATATTTCTTTAGAAAGCCCAGAAACACTTTACATTTGGAATAGTCATCAGACAAGGATATTTCCTCTGCTTTGCAGGACAGGGGATACACACTAGACAACTATATAGGGATAAGGTAACAGTGTAAGGGATCAGGCCTATGAAGCTACTGGTCAAAATGAAAGCAATTACAGGTTGGAGAGCTTACAGAAGAGGAGGAAGATTTTTTTAATTAAATAAAGATTTTCCAACCTAACATAAAATAAAGACTACAGCCAAGCCATAGAGCCTCTTTGCAAATCACACACAGAGAAGTGCATTTGGAAACCTGTGCTATTTCCTGGACAACTTGATTGCTTTGCAAGGCAAAACTTGAAAGTGGAGTTTGATGTTTTCCAAAGAGTGCTTTCCCCTCTTTTAGCAGAGACAGAAGTGGTACCCAGTGCATGGTCATCTCCTGGCACGAGGTGACCCACTGTGAGCTTAGCCATGCAGCCAAGCAGGTCTTCTCTGGGGACAGAGGTAGCAGTCCCTGCCCTGTGGGATGCACTGTCCTGCCTTCACTGCAGGGCATGTCCACTGCCAAGGTGAACTGCCACGCCCTTTGCAGCCAAGGTGACCCCTGCTTATGGGCCAAAACTTGAAATGTGCTGCCATAACAAAGAACTTGGCTCAATCCTGCCTTTTTGCCTTCAGAGGGATTACCAACACCAGCTCGCCTTTGGCAGGAGCTCCCAGAACAATTCTGAGATTTGTTTTCCTCCAAGAATTCATGATCTTGATATCAGAGCTTGACATTTACTTGGTCTACCACCAACATCCATATGGTGTTACCACTTCCTTACATGTTTACAGAGGCAGTCAAGGGAACTGACTGTCCCCTACTGTGTTTGGAAACCTCATTAGTCTTCATGTCCCCTCTTCAATTCCTTATTTATTTTTTAAGAGTCTTCACAGACAACTTAAAGAAATACGTGGCAGATAAGAAATACAGGTATTAAAATTTTCTAAGATAGGAAAGCATGGTATATATGGACAGCCAAACCTGAAAGATCAAAACTGTCTGTGATGAGACTCACCTCGTGTTCTCTAGGCTCTGCCTCAGGTACTGGAAAAGATATTTGTGAATATGTATTAGTTTTTACTCCACATTAAAGTCACTGCACTCTAAGTTGCAAAGCCAACTTCAGCCCATATGCTCAGCATCCAGGCACACATTCACCATGGCCTCCTGGCCAGCACCCTTCAATTTGCTATTTAGTACTGGCTTTCATTGCAGCATTGAGCTTGACTGGCCACAGTTTTCACAGCCTTAGGGGCAAACTCAGGAGGGCTGTGGCAGGTCCCCCCAGGGAAGTTGTTTGGCTCCTGTTCCAGTGGGAGAGAAAATGAATGCACACAGCAGAAACTAAAGAGACACCAAAAAGAGGCACCTTTGAAAAATGTAAATGCAGAGTAGTGGCAAGTCTGGTAGAGGAAATTATACTGGGAAGAAGTAGTGGTGGAGATGGAAGAGCTCTGCACTCTTCCATTCCCCAAAAGATGCTGAGGTTTGCCTCACTACTTACACAGGTCATGTATCATGACTTTTCCCCCTCTGCAGTTTTACTGTAAGCACCATTTCACCACCAAAATGCTGACCTATTTTTTTTGGTCTGTGCCCCAAAGTCCTCATACACTGCCAGGGCAGAGAGGGACAGTACAGACAGACATCTCTGGTCATCTGCACCAACGTGCAGCTGCTTTTCTCAACTTGAAGAAACTATATTATTTCCTTTTTAAAGGCTCTATCCCAGATAGCATGTGATTCACCAAGCAGTCTTGCCTTGCAAAGTACCTTCAATGACACACAAGGTCGTGGTGTCCCCAGACTGATTCAGGTACATTGGGGTTTCTTCATAATTATGCTGCTTTTCAAGTTGAGCACTGAGAAGATGAAAGAAAAGAGAGAGAAGGTTTTTTTTTTTACCTGGCTTTTTTAGAAGTATGAAAAAAAAAATACATTCATCTTAAGGACAAGGAACTCAAGTGCTTTGATATTGAGCCTACAAGAAAGCAAAGTGAAATCAGGAATTCTACAGAGGGAGAGGAGCCCTGTGCCAGATGCAGGGTTCAGCTGAGCCTTCCCCCCAACTCCACGCTCCCACTGCTTCTCCTTTGGGAGGACAGGCTGCATTTGTAGGGCTCAAAGCATATCTGGGGACTTCATACTGAGATTATGGTCTTCTGCCTACAGCGATCCCTCAAGTAGAAACAGAACAAAAAAACCCCTAGGAAATCAGAGTACAGCATTTATCAAACCTATTACAGCTACTTTAAAATTAATAACAACCCAGTTGCACTGTCTGGAATGCTATTTCTCACTTCAGGAAACAGAAAGAAGAGATCAGAGGTATCAGAGGGTACGTTTGAAGGTCCCACTCCTGGGTGTTCCAAGCCACTCCATGCCAACATGGCAAGTGGCACCTGCCAGCTGCAGGAAGAGGCAAGGTGTGATCTCAGCCCCAGCACCACACAACCTCAGGTATTTGGCTTCCCAGCCCAGTCACCACCCCCTCACTCTCCTATTTTCCTTTCCTCCTCAGGAAATTCAGGTTGGCACCAACTGGGAATAGGCAGAGAGAAATCCAAGCCTCCCTCGACTACCCAGGCCAAGCCCTGAGTTTCCTCCACACAGACAACAGCAGAGGTTTGGGCAGCTCAGGAGTGTACTGGGAAGTGGCAAAAGCACAAGGTGCAGCTTGTAGCACATGCAGGGGACAGGGTAAGGTTGTGAAAGGGCACCAAAGAAGAGTTCTAGTGAGAACTTCCACCTTTTAACAGTACATCTGTAAGAAACCCCAGGGAGGGTTTGATTCTCTCTGAATCACCCTTCTGTCCCAACTCAGCATCAGCAGAGTAAGGACTAAGGAGCTGTTGCAAACCAGAGCAAGAGGAACAAGAAGCTCAAGGTGCAATTTAACAGGAGTAAAATCAGAGTAAGAAACAACATCTGAAGTCAAGCAGAAGCCTGTGCTAAAGCCAAGGGCTGCCCTAGCCAAGAGGCTTTTCTCAGCAGCCCCCCAGCACTGGGGGCAACATCTGACAGCTTACTGGTCCCATAGCACGTTTGGACATGAAGGTCCTATAGAAGGGGACACACATCTATACATGTATTAATACCACAAGCATGTATTTTTGTCCCCAGTGCCATTGCTTAAGGAAGAGGATACCAGGAGAACCCCTGACCTTTTGCTTCCCCAGTCCAAGCTCTGGATAAAACAGCATCCTGGGAGCTTGGCTGGTCACCAGACAGCCTTTTATACAGGCACCATAATACACTGGACCTGAAATACAGCTGGGCTGAAAAATCTCTGACGAGCACCAGTGAAGGCAGAGTTTATCCCCAAACAAGGAATCAGAGCTCAAAATTAATCGACCCAAGCGACTACGTCAAGGTTTCTAGGAGACCAAACTTCATGACAGGTGAGGCTTCGAGGAGGGACATTTCTGCCCCAAACCCCCCATGATTTTGGTTTAATCCTACAGGTAATTAATTTCTCTAGATACCATATGGTTAATATTTAACAAGTGACTTATTGTAAAGACCATATCACAAGTATTAGAGCAAGACAGCTAATCCTGCTGCAATATATTACTCGGACAGCTTCCTTGTGGTGCATGACAGCTTTGGAGCTGGTTATTTTTTGACCAGCTCTCTTCTGACAAGTAGAGATTAAAAGTTAAACAAAACACCAGCCAATGCTGGCAGGAACACCTCATGATGTGAAAAGCACAACTTGCTGTGTCGATAGCTGCAAGGGTTCATTCTTTGGGTACAGAAAGTATTTTAAGAATTCATCTCTTTTTGCTTTGGTTCAGCCACTCCGTTTCCCATTTTCACAGCTGTATGGTCATGTAGCTAAGACAAAACATTTATGTGAATATTTTTCTCTACTTTTCTTGTGGCACAGAACCAGGACCACCATGCAACCAGTCATGACAAGTCACAGGAATACCAGAAAAAGGCAGGAGCCCCTTGGATACAAAACCAAATCATGTCTGGAAGATTTCTGAGCTGCGTCAGAGACTTCTGGTATCAGAAGTTCATCAGCTCATGTTCTCCAGTGAATGTGGGCCACCACTCAATAAAAATCTCACTTCAGCATCCAGAGACAGCTGCAGTCCTGGGGATGTGGCAGGAAGGCAGCAGCTCCTGTACCCCAGTTGGGCTGACACAGGAGGGCAAGCTTCTCCACTGCTGGCAAAAAAAAACCCCAACACCTGTTGGTTACACCAGGCCTTTGTTTCAGCAACAGTTCTCCAAAACATCTCTTTTGTAAAAACACCCAGATTGAGTACAGGAAAAACAGGAAATTAAAAAAGCCCCAAGTGCTGAGTAATCTTTGCAAGCAAGGCACTGGCAGTGTTTTCCCTCTGGCCAGCTAAACCAGACCCAACGATGCACACGTAGGGTTCTCCATGCTGCTCGAGGGAGCTCAAGATCCCAGGGGGGAAAACAGGGATGGAGCTTTCTACTTCAGGAGAAGGTCATCCCAGCCAGCTATGAGCTTCCCACGTAGGTCCACACACTCCCTGGAGCAAGCTGCTGCCTCTGGAGCAGGATATTCCATCCAGATGGCACGGAGATGCTTCAGCGTGATGGGATGGGGGTGGTCCTGTTGGTTACAAGCCACACGTTGCCTCACCACACACTCACCTTTCAGGGATCAAGTAATCCTCTTCCTCAGCAGCTGCACACAAACACACAGGGGATTAGTGAAGGCAAGAGCACTCCTATAGAGCAGCAGCTCCAGAGATGGGGAGCTGTGATGGGGACGGCCCTTCCTCCAGGCAGCACACCACACACAAAGCAAGCTGTGAAATAAGATTGCCAGCAGAAACTGGGGAATGTGGCTCTGTTAGCATGGCATCATTTCATGTTCCCAGGCAACACTCTCAGCCTTCCCAGAGATCAATAACTGAGCAATATTGAGAGGGCACAGAGATGGTGACATATATGTAACTAGTTTCCTCCATCAAATGAATACATTTAGAAAAGGTAAGTAGGTTAAAAA
>NW_008586588.1:0-6406 GCF_000691845.1 Merops nubicus | reverse complement strand
GGAAAGCCTCGCTCTTTCCCTTTTACTCTTATCAAGGCCAAGGCAGACCAATAAGCACTGGCACAGTAAAGGCAAAAAGAATTTACCACAGCCCTTCCTAGAAAAGCAGCTCCCTTTGAATCCAGCAGAAGTTGTGCCTAAAGGTCTGGCTGTAATTAAGTCTGTATCTACAAAGAAACACTATTTAGCAGCTTAATAAGTGGTCCAGAATATTCTATTATGCAACATCAATAGGATTTTATTATGGGAAACTGAACTTTTGCATTTCTTGATGTTGGAATGTTTAAGGAGGTTGCCCTCTGTTGCATTTAAAACAGAAGGAGGGGATTAGCAGAGCAGTTTCTACCAATTTTATTATGCCTTCCCACAGTTGTGTGCTGCAGTCAAGGCATTTCCCATTGAAACAGGGTGATAAAGATCAGCTTTACAGCCAGCTGTAAACTGCTCAAGACATCCTGCAGTTGGCAGGAAAAGGGGTTTCTGTATGGGGGATGATGTCCCACCTGGAAACTCAGATCCTTTTTCCAGATTAAGAGCAAAAATCAGTCTCACTGAAACTGGTGGGCTTTTTTTAGTGTTTGAGGAAGATGTTAGAAGCAAGTAACAGCATCTTAATTCTATGCACTCAGAGTCATGGCCTTACAGATGTCAATAAACTGCAAATTATTATTCATTTTCTGCAGAATAAGTCTGAGGAGAAAGACTAGAGATCTCTTACTTGTGTCCCTTCTTCTGTGAACCCAAGGCATGGTGCTTTGGAAAGCACTGAGATCCAACTTTGGGGGTCTTGCTGGCTTGCCAGGGGCAGGACCCAGGGATCCAGCTGAAGGGAGAGGTTTAATTCTTGGTTGCTTGCTCCCAGGGCTTTTTCCTGCTCGGGGCTTGCAGGAGAGAGGCTCCAATTCTGCTCCACAGAAGCACAAGGACAGGCAGCAATTAGCCCTCATTTAAGCAAATATCACCACAGGATCATTAGCTGCTAGACAGCTGTTTCTAAACAGCTCTGCCCCTTCTCCATTTCAGCATCACTGTTACACAGTGGGCTTCTTACCATGTTACCAGAATGGAAAAACAAATGGAAATGTCCTTTTCTTACAGATTTTTACAAAGTTAACCTCAGCTCTCAACAGCTCCCTTCCTCTGGGTTATAAAATACTAGCCTAATCCTCTGTCCCGATAACATTTTAATCTGCCAGGATTTAGTGGCATAGCTGTTTCCAAAATACAGTCAGGGTGAGGTAGCTTTCCAGGGTAAACAGAAACTTCACCTTTTCAGTGCCCCCTCACCCCGCGTGACGTTAGCGAGGGGAACTGCCCAGCCTTTGAGTTTCCTAGCACCCGTTTCTGTGAGAAATAGTGCAAGAAAAGTATGTTCTCTGAGCTCAAACACGAGCTTTGGCAAAGCTGAGGGGGTGCAGAGGTTTAAGCCCTTTTTATTTAAATGGAATTGTCTTGGAAGAAAAGCCAAGCCTTGGTATGTCTGGGTTAAAACCAAACAGCAGGGAGTAGTCACATTTACTTCAACACTGGGAAAGGCCAAAGCAGACCAAACCAAAAGACATGTCCTTGTCCTCACCCATCACCCTACCCTCAAAATTTGGGCACTTTCTTAAAGTGAGTTTTAGAAACACACGGTGGAGATGGAGAGTCCTCCCCTTACCCACTCTCAGCACCAGTTTGAGACCCATCTTTTTATCTCCAGGACTTCCAGGGAAGGAAGGGAGCACTCCAACATGCCAACTTGGCCTCTTATTTAAGGGTCCTGACTCATAACAGCTTTTCCCTCCAGCTGCACTTACAGCTATATGCTTCTATGCACGTGTAGAGTCATTGTTAAAAGTACAGCAGGTACCTTTCTCATGCTGAAGCTGCTCTCCTGGTAACAAATAACCTTGCCGGCAGGCTGCAGTTGCCACTGCCCTCTCAGCAGCAGCTTCATCAGAGCTGTCGTGTCTTCTGGGAGCCCAGGGAAGAGCTGACCCACTGCTGCACAGAGCATCCTTCTTCTGGGCAGGCAAGTCCAGGGCGGGTTTGCTTCCAGATGGTGGCAACCTGCTGCTGCCCAAGGCAGCAGGAGCACGTGTCACCCTCTGCTCCAGGCGGGGCTGCACGTACAGATTGGCTGCCCGCTGGGTGGGGAGCATGGCGCTTGCTCTCCCACCACGGGAGAAAGTGTTTTCCCACATCTGTAGGGCACGGTGGAAAGAATTTGGGAGCGGAGGACCATCTGGGGATGTTCGGTCTGATCCTCGCTGCTCAGTGCAACAGGATGGCAGAGGCTTCTCTGGACCTTTCTTGGGAGAGCTGAGCCCTTTCTCTGAGGTGTTGCCTTTTTTCTCTTCGTCGTGCCCCGTTGGCTCCACGTCACCCAGCTTGGCTCGAGGCCACACCAAGGGAGTGCACTGGTTGAGCACAGAGGGTTGGGAGGTGTGATGGGCAGGTTCATCCTTGGGTTTTAGTCTTCCCACTTGTCTCTTACTGGGGGGCAGAGTGCTGGATGCAGCATTCCCTCCCGAGCCCAGCTTGTGAGGAATTGCACTGGGAGGCTTCTTGTGGGGCTGCACCAACTTGATGGCCAAGGTGGAGTCATTCTGAAATTTTGCTCGTAGGGCTCTAAAATCTGTCACACCTTCCTGGGTGTGGGAAGAGAGGAGAACACAGAGCATTTGCTTTCAGTGGTGGTAACAGGCAATTGGTACAATCAGGATCGTTTCAGAGAGAAAGAGGCTGCAGACCCTACTGTGATATGCAGGGCTTGGTGAGAATTTAAAAGCAGGAGAGGAGAATTAGCTCATTTAAAGAACCCTTCAAAGGCTCACAAATAATTTCTAATAAAGGCAACAGAGCTGAGAAAGGAGGGAAGCACAGAAGCAGAGCATGGAAACACAACCAAGCAGAGCCAAGGAGACCAGTGGAGATGGCTCAGTCTCTCCCACATCACCCAATGTTGGAGAATCTCCTTCAGGAGGACCTGGCAAGCACTAAAATGAACATTAGAGCTTCCTAGCAGAGGTCCTGCAATACAGACCGTGCACCTGCTGGGTAGGAAAGCTGCACTTTGTTTTCAGTATACAAGCACCAGCCAGGGGAGAGGCCAGTCCTGCTCTGGAGGTCCCCAGTCCCTTTCCTGCCTCCTTTAGAAAACTCCACCTAGGGGAGAGAGGCTCCAAACAACCACCTTGTTGGGCTCCAAGGGACCCCTGGGAGAAAATCACCTTCCTCCATTGTGTTGGTTCATCTCAAGGTCCCCATGGCTCTTCAGATGCTTCTCCCCTTGTCATTATTCCCATCCCAAGAAGCAGAGGACATACAACCCAAACATGTGGCACACAAGGACAGCAAGAGCATCTCCCAGTCCAGGTGACGAGTGCTGGCTAAGATACTAAATTCCTCTCCCACACAGTTACCAAGCCTCAGGTTATATATGATTTTGAACAAAAAGAGGTAATCGGTGACAGAGCAGTTTAAAAGGGCACTTAACATTTTGTTTCAAGCCTTTGTCCCCAGGCATCTCACCAACCCACGCCAGAGAAAGGGAACCACAATTTTTGCCTACAGTGTCGTGGCTTAATTCAGCCCTGAACTAAACCGGGGAGAAAATATGAAGAAAAATTTATGAGCTACTTAAGTCCTTGAACTGCTCTATAACTTTTTATAAGCCACGATTACATTAGGTGCACTACTCCAGCAGCTTAGTTCAGTGCAGAGAACTGCAAGACTTCAGGAGAACCTGTCTAATGAGGAAATTGGAAAAAATTATCTAGGACAGAACTTCGTTATTCTGAAAAAAGCCCCAGCCTTAAGTGTTAAGGCAGAACAGATGAATAGCATACTGAGGTTTTATTGCATTTAATTGCACGATTTATTAAACACTGACAATTTCTCTTGAATAACCCCTTTCACTGACTTTATTACTTTCACAGGGTAGTGCATGAGGTAAAGAACCAACCCTTGGGGGAGAGGTTTGAATTGCTCCAATTATATTTCATATTAGTGGTCAGCAGCGTGGTGCTGGGTAAGCTGCCCAGACAGCCTGATCTAGTGGTGAGCTGATGGGAATGAGACTTTTCAGGAGCATATGGAGGATGAATCAGATTTTTGTTAAAAAAAAAAAATAATAATTCCACATGCACCCTATCCCCCAAGCAATGCCAGGGAGGAAATAAAGAAGAGAGGTGCCCTAATGCAATCGCATCGAGCTTTTGCACGTGCTGCAGCAACAGTTGAAGAGTTCAGTGCTGGTTACTTCCCCTCGCTGATTTTCTTTATTGTTGTGCATCGTTCCTCCTCAGTGCCCTCAGAGACAAAGAAAATGGGAAAGAAATAGGACCTGCATGCCTCAATATGCCAGAGGTGAGGCAGTCCCCTGTGAAAGAGGCGGTTTGGTCAGGCCTCTTCCTGGGACTAGCTGTGACTGTCACTAGCTTGGCACTACTTTTAATTAAAGAGGGATGGATCATAGAATCATAGAATCATAGGGGTTGGAAGGGACCTCGAAAGATCATCTAGTCCAACCCCCCTGCCAGAGCAGGACCACCTAGAGTACATCACACAGGAAGGCGTCCAGGCGGGTTTTGAATGTCTCCAGTGAAGGAGACTCCACACCCTCTCTGGGCAGCCTGTTCCAGTGCTCCAGCACCCTCACAGTAAAAAAATTTTTCCTGATATTCACCTTGAACCTCCTATGCTCCAATTTGCACCCATTACCCCTTGTCCTATCACAGGTCAACACTGAAAAAAGCTTAATTCCATCTTCAATGGATGCAAGCCTTCCTTTTGCCCCCTCAGGCTGTTATTCCCCTTGCCCTGAAATGGCAGCTTCGTAGGATCTCCCTCGTTAGCTGGAAGGTTATCTGTGCTTAGTGCTTTCACTAAAATATAGTGTCCCCCAGTCTGCAGCCCATTGGGGTGTTGGTACCCATGCCACGGGCAGACTTGGCATGGGAGGGAACACGTGTGGCCCTTGGCTGTACACACTGAACTGCCTCTGGGGAGGATGGGGTTAAATTGTACCCCTCAGTCTCCTCCTGCACACCCACACCCGGCCCCACCCTCCCCCCAAAGCTCCTACAACAGCCACTTCCTAGCAGAGGGCTGAGCTTAGAACAACCCTCTGAGGTGCAATGAGTTCTCCATGTCTCTGCGGGGATGATTTTCCATCAGAGCTGGGACTGTTTCAAACCACAGACCCACCCAAGCAGGTTGTGGACCAAGCAGGTCCACAGACCCATCTCCAACTCGACCTGTGCACCTTCCCCTAGCTCAGCAGGATGCTCAGCACAAACACAGTGCCAAGCAGATGGCAGGGAGGGCACGTGTGAAGTCCCAGCCCCAGTACCCCACCAGCCCAGGGAGGGTTCAGCACAGCTGGGAGAGGTGCTGCCCTGAACATTAGACCAGTTGACAACTGGGGAGAACACACGACTAAATTTAGAGGGCTGCCAAAAGCTCACAATGTGCATTATAGCTACATCTGGCCAAATAATGGGCTGTGAATAATGCTGCATTTGGCAAAAGCCCACGCAAGAGGAGAGAGAGGGAGAATAAAGAGGAAACAAACTTCCACCGGCCAGAAAGCTGTGAGCATTAGAGTCAGGGGACAACTAAACTTCCCATATTTTCTCCTGATGAATAAAATGCTCTTCTAACATTAACATCATCCTAAGAAGCGGAATAAAGCTCAGCTTAAGCCTACAATAAGGACCCTAGATGATCTTTAAGGTCTTTTCCAACTCGAACAATTCTGTGATTCTATGATTGACACCTTTTAGCAAAAGCAGCTGCTGGAGGCATGTGCTGATACCAAGGACTAACCAAAAAGGAATCTGAATTCTCCTTAGTTTTCTGCAGTTGCTTTTCTAGGAGAGAAACTCCACTCAAGCCGTGACATGCAGGAGAGCCCAGAGGAAGCACGGCATGTTCCCTTCCTGAATTTTTTTGGTTTCATCCATTCTTTATCTTGATTTCCAAGGGAGATCCCGCGGGTAAATGTTTAATGAGCCCTGCCCTCTACCCGGCAGTGGGACAGCTGGAACCGAGCCCGGGCTGCCTGGGCAGGCTGGCGAGAACACGTCGCAGATCCCATCTACTCATTAACCATCGACTCATTAACCGCCCGGCTTCTCCCAGGGAAGAAAAATACAGCTAAAATCCACCTCTACTTTCTGTTCGATTCCCAGGCAGCGATCACAGCTCCTCTCGGAGCAAAGGGGGAGGAATCCCGGCCCCGGGAGAGAAAGGTCCCCAGAAAAGCTGTCCCTCTGTGGTCCCCACGCAAGGTGAGGCTGCTCCCGGTAGTCACGGCCCCCAGGGACGGGTCAGCAGCAGAAAACCAAGCCCCCGGGCCGGGGGCAGAGGAGACGGAGCAGCCCGCGGTAAGGGTGGAAGCCCCAGGAGTTACCACGTC
>NW_008586587.1:0-23775 GCF_000691845.1 Merops nubicus | reverse complement strand
CCGACAGGTCGGGGTGATGGAGAGCTGCGCTCTGCCTGCTGCCCGGGCTTTGCTCGCTAAAAGCCTCCGAGTGTTTATATTTCTCTCCAAGATGTTTGCACTTGGGACTAAGTCCTGGAAGTGTTCACGTAGCACACATGACTGTGCTGAGGAGGCCCTCGGGAGGCGCCAGAAGCCAAGCTCTCACCTGCTGCTCCTGCAGAGGGGGATTCTCCCGGGCGATGGAGGGGCCTGCGGGATCTCACGCTGCTCATGATGGAGTCGGGAGGCCCCACCGTGCGTGGGCTGTGTTCTCTGCTCTGCATCTGCCGCTCCGCGGGGCTTGGCAGAGTGCCCTCCCTGCTCCTCCTCTCCTCCTTTGCTGGATAAATAAGGCTGACAATGTAAAACATGTCCCACCAAGGGACCTGCCCCGAGCTGGGTTTCTCATCATTCCCACCATTCAGATAATAATTAGGCTGGTCAGGGGCTGAGAAAAAAGCTGGGAACTGGAAAGGGATGAGTTGATGGGGAATGTTCCAAAGGAAAAGCAAAAGGGTGGTTCTTCAGTTGCTACTATAAAACAAGTAGTGATTAAAATTTCCACAGAGAACAGTGCTTTTCATTTGTCAGGACAACAAAATGGTTCCAGGCCACAAAGGCAACACAGACCTGTACACTATGGTGCTAAAGTGCAGATAAAGGTCTTGCTTTCCCAAAAACCTTCAGTCTGCATGTACGCAGAGCTTATCTATTGACCGTGTCATTCATTATCTTCATGGGGAGAGAGCCTTGAGAATCACCAGAACATCCACAGAACAAGATATGGTCTTTGATATGGTTTTATGTACTCTATAGAGCCACTGCGTTTCCTTGGAGTTTGGGTGAGATGTACATATTGTTCCTGTGTGGAAGGGCTCTAAGGCAGGACAAATAGTTTGTTAAATGAGGGGCTAATCCCACAGATTAACCCTGGTGGAGCAGCTCCTAGGCCTGTGCTTTGGGCAGCACGCAGGCTGGGGATGTTTGAGGTACCTTCAGAGATCAGTGCTCTGCTAGGTTCAAAGGGTGAAACGCAGCAGGTTAAAAAAATCTGAAGAATTTAGTAAAATAGGAGAAAAGTCCAGCCCCTGCCAGGCCAGTGGAAACTGCCTTCCCTTTAGCTTTGCAGACCTGCTGGCTGCCAGTCTCCTCTTTGAGAAGCTGGAGAGCAGGGAGCTGCCCCTGGTTTCCTTGGGCTATTGAGTGTCTCTGTTGTGTTAGCTCAGTATTTGCAGACAGGGAGTTGTCAGTGGTGGTTGTATTGTTTTTAATCCTTTAAAATGACCACTCCATAAAACCTGGACAGCCAAATGTGGCCTTACTTTTAATGTGTTCAGCCATACTGACTTAATTTTGGAGGCTGAGGCAAGCAGCCTTCTAGGACTGGAAAAGCATCCCAGCAAGCAGCCACTTATTTCAGTGGAGGCAGGAGGGAGCTGAAGTCTTTGCCCAGAGGCACTTGATTTCCCAGTGATACCAGTAACCTCTGGAAAGAAGATGAGCACTCTTGGCAAAAGAGCTTTTGTTAGTTTTATTTTCCACCTTTGCCTCTTGCTTTTTGGATGCTCAGTTTTGAGGCAAGTGTTGTATTTTGCTAGCTCTTTGCCTAGCTGCAAGCTCTGATCCCCTGGAATATTGCTGCTGTGGTACTACATCACAAAGAGCTGCCCAGGTGTTGGTGAAGGTTTCCCCGGGCAGACAGCAGATCTCTCTTGCCAGTTTCTTTAAGATCAGTTGGTAGCAGCAGGCAGAGATTTCCCCTTTGTGAGTCACTTTGGCCTGTTCTTTCATGGCTGCATCCCTTCAAGTTACCCTCCTTTTTTTCTACTTTTACTAAGAGCTTTAGTGGCAAGCCAGGGGAAGGCTTCGTCAAGGCAGGCGTGTCTGTCAGCCTGCTCACAGGGACGATGCTCAGAGAGCTGAAGCAGACGCCCCCTCCCCGGGGCTGATTTAGTGCTGCAGAAACCCCTCCGCCTGCAGGAGCGCTGGGGCTGAGCCCTGCATTCCTGAGTGACACCCAGATAAGCAGAGCATGGGCAGAGCAGGAGAAGGCGAGGATGGTACCAGGCTGTAAAGTTTAAGAGATGAGTGTTTCCTGCTGGCCATGATCCAAGTGATGGTTAAGAATAAAAATATCCTGAAAAAATCTGGAGAATGGCTTTTAAGCCTACAAAAGAAGTATTTTACAGGTCAGTCCACAGAGCGAGCAAAAGCAAGACATTTTCCTACAAAGAGCAGGGAGAGAATGCAAAACCAGGATTATTTAGCCTGAGGCTTCAGAAAAAAACCTGTGGGGTGTGTGCATTGTCCACTGCAGTTACACATGCTGAAGGCAGGGGTGAAATCCCCCCCGGAATTCGTTGTGAGTGAGAACAGAAAGCAGCCCTCTGACATGGGTGGTGTTTTACCCTGACCCCGCTTCGGTTTAATTAAGCACGATGGACAGAACAGGGTTGCAGCTGAGCTGAGGCATTAGTTTCCTAAAGGTTTTTGTTTTCATCTAAACAGGATTCCTGTCCAGGGTTTTGTCTCGGCATTGCGAAATTTCGGGGGAAACGCCCCCGTCCTGCTTTCACTCTGTGAAACATCTCACACTCCTGGCACCGTGCAGTTAATAACGTGGCTCCTGCAGGCCTCTGAGCCCGTGGTCTGCAACCCTCTGTAAAGGGGGGTACGAGAGCCAAGGCTGATGAGGCTCTTGCGTGAGTCAGGGAGGGTGTGGTGCCCCGTGTGCATTAAGGGGAACGTCTGGAGCCTGGCTGGGACGCTGGCTGAGGTGGGGTGGATGGAAGATGACTCTGTGCTGTGGGCTGGTGCAGGTGCCAGGCAGAGCAGGCTGGTGGAGGCCAACTCCCAGGCACTGCCAGCCGTGTCCAGCCGGGCATTAGGGAGGTGCAGGAGTGCCCTGGGTTGTGCCTTCCCACTCCAGCCTCTCCAGGGGCTGCCTGTAGGAAGTGGAGGTACAGTCACATGCAGCACTGAAAGCAGTTGCATCAAACCAGATTTCTTCCCTAAGAGTTCCTTACCTATTATGGAAAAGTCTTGCAAGATGAGTGGAGCAAGAGTAGTTGATGATCTAAAGAAACAGGGAGAGAGGACAGCAGCAAGGGATCATTCATTCCCTTGCAGCTAAAATGACAGCAGGTGGGGCTCACAGCCAGCTCTGCCCCACACAGAGCAGCAAGTAAAGACTTTCTGGGTCCTTACAAAGCTGTGACATGTGGAGTGAAACTGAGGGAGGGGCAGGAAAGCAAACAGAAATATTTGATCGTTTCCCTGAAATCCCAGTCCAGAAATTTTAAATATTCTAAGTGCTTGGACTTGCACTGTTACAGGTGGTTCTCACAGCACAAGGCAAATCCTTGCAGTATGTCAGTTAAGTGAGAATTGGGCAAGTCCTTTACTGAAGGAAAACTGGAGAGTCCCTCAGCCCTGGTGTAAAAAGTGCTGAGGAGGGAGAAGCACAGAGGGCTGGGAAGCAGGTGGTGCTGGTTTCTACAGGCATTTCAGCTCCCAACTCACACAAAAAAGTTTAGTTTCGAGTTAGATGTCACAGTGAAACTGAATAACAGGATCAGAAACTAGAAAAGCCTACATTGAGGCCTTTTTAATAAGGAAATAATTTTAAATAGCTTTTTTTTTTTTTCAAGCTGGAAATTAACAAAGTTTCTCCAAAGATCAACATTTTTATTCTGTTTTTGCCAAGATTGATGCTTTGTTTTAGAGGCCTAGTAGCTCCTCTGGCTTTGAGGGAGCTACTTAAGTGGATGGAGGTAGATGAGGGTGCTACATTTTTGAGCAATGTGTAATTACTCCTTGAGTTGATAGCTCAGCCTGCAGGACTTCAGAACGCTAATGGAATGTTTTCTGTTCCCAGTGCAGGTATTAGACAAGTCACGTAGCTTTAAAATATGTATTTGTTCAGCTTCAGTTGTGTTAAATGCTGGCCTTTAAAAATGGCCACTTTAACTGGGAGTTGCATGGCTGTAACAGAAGAAAATTTGCTGTACAATATCCTCAAGATACTTGTTCTGGATGCTTAAACACATGGTTGCAATGAAAAGTACAAGGATCAGAAATGCCCAGTGGCTAGACACTGTTTATTTAAAAACTCGTAGCTGTACCACAGGGAAACAAGGGGGATTTCATTTTCCTGGTGGTGATGATGGAGTCGCTCTGCTGCATCCAGTGACCTCAGCTTCATTATTTAACAAAAACTGTAAACAGTCCAGTCATATTACAAACACATCAACATGTACAACTTTTATTAGTCAGCAATTAGCAATCAGAGACGTTTTTGCTTAATTTCTGGGCATCTTAGGTGTGGGGAGAAGCGGGCAGAGGGTTTACTCCACCTCATTCTTGGCCTCCAGTTAATTTATAGAACAGATCCTCATCCAGTGTCTCATTCTGGTCTTTGGAGCGTGTTGACAGGAAGATGTAGCCCCCGATGTACTCATGGATGATCTTGCAGTCTGCGCTGCGGCACGTGAAGGCGATAGACACGTTCTGGTCAAACTCGATTGCAACCTAAGGACAACAGACAGGGCAGGGTCAGGAACAGGGAGAACAGCTGCGTCTGGGAAAAAGAGCACGTGGGAGAGCACAGCTACACCACAGATGCAGTGACAAAGCAGGACCTGGCTCTGCTAACCAAGAGTTCCCTTCTGGAAGTTGGGCTGCTCGTTTCTTCCTAGTTTTCTGCTGTGGCAGGGCCCTCTTGTGGACAAAATCTTCCTGCTCGTTCAGGCAGGCAAGAAAACCATGAAAGCTTTTAACTAGATTTCTAACAGCCTATTAAGTGAACACTGAGAAGAGCAAATGGCATTCCCGACTTTTGTACTCCTAACCAATAACGTTTCACACTGTGCATTGTTATGTGCTGACCTCAATCTGTTTTGGGGGGCCACCTTTTGATTTCAAACTACTGTCAGTTCTAAAATCCAGCAAACTGAGCATAGTTGGTAACTATAGATTCTGCCTGTTTTGGAAGCAAACCCATCAGCTTTATCCAAAATCACAGGCTCTGGCACAGGGAGTAGTGCAGGAGAGCAGCAGGGATTGCATCTGACCTCTCCTGGCTCCTGCAGTTGGATGCAGAAAAGTCTGTAAGCAAGAACAGTTTCCAGCCTGCTTGAATTTACATCAGGTCCCACTAGTTCTTCCTCTGAAATTTCCAGTTTACAGAGCTGGATTCAAGCTTTCAAACCCCAAAGAGTTAAAATGTGTTTTTTTTTTCTGTGGCAGAGCAGTAAACATAATGGGCTGCAATTTACCTTGGAGGCTGTGTGTTTCACCCCATCAGAACCAAGGGCGACTTACAAAGAATAAACCTGATAGGCACCTTTTAAACTGGAGACCTTTTAGTTTCTGAATTTTGACTACAGACTCCATTAAGAGAAAAATTTAGAGAGATGATTTAATAACATGTCACAACACATTCAAAATCTTCTGATGAGGCTTAACAAGCTTTTCTGAGAGCATCCTCCAGTGTCTGAAAGGCAGTGACTGAAGGCAGAGAGCCCTTCCAGTTTTACCTGGCGTATTTCCCAGTTCACATTCCACTGCTTCATGTTGGAGAACCTCCACGTTGTGATGGGATCTCCTGTGGCTAGATCTATTCGGATCAGCCTGTTATAGGACACCCCAAGCACATCATCCTTTTTGCTTCCTCTAAACCTGAAAAAAACCCAACCAAACAACCCAAAACATTTGAGCATGTACTATAAGATGGAAAACAATCAGGCAGGTAGATCTGGCTGAAATCTTTCCAATTGATTGTTTTCTGCTACAAAATACTGTTCTGATAAAATGCATGAATTTAATTATATTTTTTTTACTGGAAAAATGTCAACAATAATTTTCATTGCTTCATTTCACTAGTACTGAAACGTGTTCTTCTAGTTACATTCACCTAAATTATCTAAGCATATAAAAATAGATTTAATGTTTTATATTATTTATCACCATTAACTTATGGAAACAAGTGTTAGCAATATATACATGTTTCGGAGTATAAATTATCAGACTACAGAAATATTGAGACATTCCAACATTTCAACTTCCTTCTGATTGTAGAGATGAAAAATCAATACAAAAGTATCAAAACTTTTGGAGGACACAAATTTCTGAGTTGAGAATAGCTAGGAAAAGATTACTCTGATAACAAAACTACCTTCATGCTGAAAGCAATCTCATCTTCCTGCTGTTAATATTTAAAATTTTTGATCCTGTTTCTGAACCTTCTCTCCCAAGATGAAGATGGTCCCTGGACCACAATTTGTGCCTTACCTGACATCCCCACTGAAATACTGTGCATCAGTTTGTAGGAATTCACACTGAGGTGCTTTGCTTACACTACAAAATGCAGTTTAGGTGTTAGGTTTGTTTGTTTGTTTAACAGAATTAGTGGTGACAGCTGGTGCAAAACACCTACACCTCTGTTGGTAAATTAAATAGTGCCAAGGAACATTCCTGAGGCACTGAACTCATGTTCTGTCCTATTCCTGGGAGAGTCCCAGGCAGATTTCTGGCTGCAGCCAAGCAGCATGGCCTCAAATGACTGCCAGGTATGGCAGAGGAGCTGGAACATCCAAGGGCCAACGTGATCTGGTAGTTCACATGAGGCTACTGGGTTTTGGGAAGTCAGAGAGTGTAATAGCACAGATGTGGGCTGTTCTCTGCCAGCCAGCCTCTGTGCCAGAGAGTGGTTCCCAGTTGGTTCAATCTATCCCACAGATGATTCCTAACTAGCCCTGGAAGAGGTGTTAAGCACAAATAAAGGAAGGAGCCTCCAAGTATGGTTGTGTCAGTACTTTTCATTTTTTCTGTTGCTTTGTCAAGAGAAAAGACTGCAGGTCAGAACCCTGCCATGTTCAGCTTAAGTGTCCAACTGCTGTGAACACAACAGGACCTTTCTTGGGCAGTTTCCTTAATGAAATGTCAAAGAAATTATGTTCAGCAAAAAGCACTTTATCACAAAATCTGATCAATCCAGTCAGCAAGAGCTGGAGTGAACAAATATATTGCAGACCTGAGAACCCCCCCAAGACATGCATTTTTTACATTGTAGTGAGTTTATGTCAATAAGGGTTTAATCCCAGCAACAAGTTCCTTCAGGCAGAGCTGAACAGGTCCGTGTGAAGGCAGACAGAGTGCCATGGCTGGAGCAGTGTGCTTACCTCACAATGTAGTAGGATAAGCCAAACTCAGGCAGGGACTGCCAGGCTTGAATAAAACGTAGCTTGGCCTCCACTAGGGTCATCTGGGACACGTTCTGGTGGGCTTCCAGAATACGAGCAATCAGCTGGGAAACACAGGAAGAGAGAAAGGTTTCAGTTGACTGGAGAACAAAAATCCCCTTTTGCTTTCACTAAATCAAACCTCATTAGCTTTGGTGCCATGTTCAGACACTTGTCACTGTTCATGCAGAGGTACTGCACAGAGCACTTGGAGACAGAACCTGAGCTACAGGGGCACAAGCTCTGGGTTTGTGCTGCACTGGGTCTACCTCCAGCATTCTGCTCTGGAGACTCTGTCCTGAGGATGGGCAGGCCAAACTCTTTCACAGCAAAAGCAGCAGACAAGAAATTGGGTGGAGAGGAAGGAGAGGCACCCAGGCCAAGAGGACAGGAAGACACTGTTGTTTAAGATACAGCCAGTAACTTCCTGTCCTTAAAAACCTCCAGTACTCTGAAGAGACTTTCGGGGACGGTGTTGTCAGGAGAAGAACATGATGAATGGCTTAGGAAGTGGTGTGGATGTAGCATTACCTGGAAGAAGTGCTGAGAGACCTGTCCCTGTGTTGTTTAAAGGAAAGGCCTCTTGCAGTGGGACAAATGAGTATTGCAAGATGATTCTGCTGTATGGTCTCCAAATGCTGCTTCAATCCAGCCTCACCCCTAAGCAGTCACTGGAACCACCCGTACCCAGCCATCAGAATACCCAGAATACCTGCTTGGACTTGTATTTTTTGCTGTAACGCAGTGAAACAAAGCACTCTGGTTTCATATCTGTGCTCTCTGGATCAGAGACAGCCTGGGAAGACATGGTCCAGTTCTTCATCTTTAGAAAGGAAAGGATCTTGTGGACCTCAGGATGGTAAGAGCTGTCGGCCATCGTTCTGCCTTTTGAAGCTAAAACACAAGCAGCCATCCACCGAGCGTACTGGTTCTCCTGCAACAAAGACAATTGGTGGGTGGTTCTGGACAAACCATTTATGAATGTGACTACTGCTCACACATCTTCCACTGCAGGATAAAACCACTCTGGAGTTATTCTGCTTAATTTGTGTGGATGTGGTTACCACAGTACCTCCCCGAGTGGGCTAGTTCCACCTATGGGGCTGCCTTTGCAGAATAGTTAGGTTTTACATTTTCAAAGAAACCCAGTCCTTTGGAGTAGTTTCTCTTGGAAGTTTTATTGCATGGCTGTTTTGCACCTAATGAACATTTTTTACACAATTTGGATTGCTACATTGCAAGACAAATAAAATGAAAACTAATATAAGATCTTTACCACAGTACCTTCATCTGAATGGGGGGAGTTCTAATTAAGAAAAAAGAAGAAAACAAACCCCAAACCTCAGTCCTCTGAAAGCACTGGAACAAATACATTGTAGCCTTTTTTTTTTTTTTAAAAATAGTTTGTTCTTTTTTTTCACTCCAGCAGCTTTACTTGGAAACTGAGGAGAAGCATGGAATAATTGTCCTTTCATTTGTTAGACCACCACATCATTCTTAAATTTCATTAAACATATAGAAAGTAAACTCTCTGCAGCAGCCTTATTTTTCTACCCAAATTCCAGAAGAGGGCAATGGCCCTTCTAGCCAATCTGCCAAACTGTCTGGAATGGAAACTGTCCCATGTCCCATTCCTCACCTCATCACACCTTAAATACACCTCGTTCATGCCATCAGCAACAGGAATGAGTAATTTGATTCCAAACTTCTTCGCTGCCACATTCACGTCTGGTACAACTTCACATCCTAGATGACAGAGAATCAGAAAGAAATGAACTTATTTAATTACTACATTGCTAACTTTAAGTGCTGATTAATACTACAGAACAGGACTTAATGGTGGGTTTTCTTGGAGATCAAGGGCCAAGACTCAAAGCTTAGGCCTAATGAAAGGTTTGTGTTCCAGTGTAGTGCCTGGCCTGGCTTGCCAGGGTGATGAATGCTCTGAACTTGAAGAGCACGTTAGTCAGTGTGGAAGAGCAAGGATGCAAGTGCTCTCAAAACCTCTCAGCCTGATCTTAGGGAATGCTCAGCACTTAAAATAGAGAGGAACTGATGAGATAGGCACTTCTAGAAAACTGACTCTAAGTGACTTGAAAGCCTGGACTCTATTTTCAGAAGCAGTGGGATGTGGGTGACATCTGCACCAGTGATGGCCAGTTCAGGGATCCCAGAGAGCTCTGGGGACCTGGTATTTCATATTGATGGTGCTGTTACAGGCCTTCTGGATTCATCTGGGGTGGAGGATGCCTTCAGTTCCCCTTTGTCTCAAGGGACACCAAGGCTGTGGGCTCCCTGGTGAGGCTCCAGCCACCCTGGCTAGCTTTCCCAGGAGTTTGTCTGACCTACTGAGGATATGCAGATTGGTATGCAGAGCTATGTGTTCACAGTGGTCAATCTTCTTTCTCTTCCAGAGCTTTATTCTAGGATGAATCCTGGGCATCACTGGTTCCCTGACACTGAACAGATGATGTCCCTGCAGGAGCAGAATGCAACAGAAAGGAGGAAATTTTACCTTTTAGGTTGATTTTCTCAATAGGTTCTCCCTGTGCCGATTCCTTGTTTTTGAAATAAGATACAGAAGTGTCTTTAAAGACAAACCAGTATTCCTTGATGGCTTTGAGTGCCAGCTTCTTTGGCCTAAAAGAAAAAAATTAATCAGTTGTTTATCCTGAAATGTACAAATTGCCAAGTTACTCACAAATATTATAGTGGATCTGGTTTGTTCACATGCACTAGAATTAGCGTCAGTTTTTCATAGCTCCTTCTCTAGAAGATTTGCACCTATAAAACTAGTGTGTAATCATGAAATTGTAAAGGAGTAGACACCATCTTTTTGGCTTTACCTCATTAGTATGTAACACAAAAAAGATTCCTTCCCTAAGTTTATAGAGGTTATGTAGCACTCCAAGAAGAGTAATAGTTTAAACCATCTTCTTCCACTGGGACGGTGTTACTCCAGCTCCACACACATGTAAATAGATGGATGTAATCCTCATTTTAATTATTTTACTTAATTTCAATTCTTTGTTCATGCAAATGGATTTATTTCATAAAGTAAATCTGAAGATATCTACTTTGGAATTGAGAACTGATAGATGCTGATGGTCAAATATAATCATTGTGCCAACCCCACCTCTTTTCAGTAAGAGATAAAAATCGTAATTAAGTCTACTAAGAATACACTAACAAAGCTCTGTGTCTTTGTGTAAATAAAGTCAGAGGTTCAGTATATTTCAGGAGAGAAAATCAGAGATCTTAGCCCTATTTTAATAGAGAAATGCTTCACAATTAGCTACAAAGGCCAACAATGAAGTTAAAAAAGGAAAAAAAAACCCACTAAATTCCACTATTTATTTAGGACTTCCCTTTAAATCTATGAAGATGGCACAGAGAGTATAGAGCTAACTGGGAAACAGTGATTTATTTTGCCCACTCTTGCCTTCTCCAGAACCTTTCTAGAAATCCTAGTTTAGAATCCTTTCCAGAAAATGAAATTTTTATGTTTAAATAAAAACTTCACTGGGATTTTTGAAACTGCCAAACATTTTGGCTTTAAATTTTTCAGTACAGTGACATAACGTTTTTAGACTAAAAAAGTTATTTTTTTATCACAAAACCAAGTTGCTGAAAGATCTTTGGAAAGCATTTTTTTGCTGTTTTTGAAAAAAAGAGTTGTAATTTTCCACAGTATCATCACCCACCTGAAAGCAGTATTTACTAGTGTGCTAATGTGGTGCATGCTGTGAATAAAGGTGAATAAAAGTTCACTATGTGAATAGAGTCAGCAGGATGACACACAATTAAGCAAATAATGATAGTAACAAAATGTTGTTGTTCCTTTAAGGAAACATTTTACACCTCTTGTACTTTTTACAGTGTCTTAGGTTTAGTCATTTATTATGTCTATAGGAAATTTTTCATGATGAAAACCAACTGCTGAATGCTTTTAAAAGCAAACTGCTCTACTGCTGGGGAAAAATAAACAATACATTGTTTGAGGTGAGTAACAGAGAACTTAAAAGGCTTAAATTCCCTTTCATGTTAATCCACCTTAGTAATTTGAATGTCAAATAAAATTCCTAATTGGAAATGAATAATTAACAAATCTTAACAGTTAACTGCAGGTTAGTGACTCTTCAGGTGCAGCTTTCGTCCCACTGACTATAAATATGAATCTGATAAATATTTGTGCAATAGAAATCTTTATCTTTCTCAAACACGAAGACTCTTTTGTGATAAAAGCCATTATGGACTTGAGGTCACTGCAGTCATTTGAGTAACCTATAAATCAACATATTACAGGAGGATCACAGAAAATCCTCTTAATATTAGAAAAAAAAACCAGACTCCGTGTTTGGTTAGAAAACAGGTGACTTGATTGTTTCTTTTGTTTAAAAAAAATAAATCCCCAGGGTTGCCTTCAGAAATTCTCCTCAGGGAGAGCTGAAAGTTTTTTCTAGTTTTTCATTGGCAAAAAACAGTAAAATATATTGAAAACAAAACTGTAGACTGTTGTTTAGAGGTGATGATTGATGAGCACTAGGAAATGCAAAGAGCCTGGTCTTTTAATAGGTGTAAGCATAGCTACCCCAGCACCCCAAGAGCTAGAAAGATTTGCTAAGAATTTTGCTCAGAAGCAGCAGGAAAAAGATTTGAAGAGGATGATATTAGGTAGTTAGACCTATCTGGTGTATTTCTTAATTTATAACAGTAGGATCTACCATCAGATTAGAATTAAAAACTCAGGAGATCTCTTCTGTGGTTGATCTTTTTGTTTTGTATGGTTTATTTTTAGTTTTAATAACTCACCTAACTAGCCTGAGATTATCAGCAAGTTTCGGGATGTCTGTGATGTCCTCCTATCAGGAATAATCAGGAAGAATTTAGTACAATGCACTTTGTAATCACCTGTTAACTCTGTTAAAAAAATCAGGAACCAGGCAGGCTCATCACAGTCCATGCACTGGACATAGGGAAAGGACATACCAAAACATTACTTGTGTTTCCACCTTCCAGTGTCACTTCCAGATTAGAAAGTGCAGCTTCTACTTCATCTACTTCTGACTCACAGGGGAAATCCTGTGCCTCTGATGATAATGATAACTTGCTTATGTGATACTGCAATAAAATAACAAGATCAAAGGGTCAAGATATCAACACACAGTCAGCATATGAAAACAGGCCACTTAGTCTGCTGAGTCAGGGCAACTGTGTAAAGTTCTGCAGCACAGGACTATGCTTTGTTTTTTTTTTCTCACAAAGCAACAGGTACATCCACTGTGACCTCCAGTGCAATTACTGCTAACAGTTTCCCACTTTAATTGCCAGTGTTTGTATTCCTTCACTGGATAATCACCCCTATTCCGTGAGGCTGACTCAGGGCTGACATTTGCATCCCTAGTACAGTCAGCTTTAAGTGGAAACTTAGCAGCAAGGCTCTCTGGTGTGCCACAGTGTCAGGCCATGAATTTTTTTGGCAGCTCCATTTACATTTAAAAGGAAGGAATTAATTATTAATAAACTTTGTGCCTTATTACATATATTCAGGGACTGAACCATGCTAGGTCCTGTCAAATTTCTATGTGCTCCATAGCGTCCCCATTTTCACCTTGTGCCAGAGCTCTTCTTCACTCTGTTCTGAACATGCCTATTTATGTATTAGAGAAATTTTCAGGGAGAATATGTGAAAGGATGGTAGCTGGTATGGGAAGCAGCACTTTCTAGTAATACCCTTCAGAACAGCCTGGTATCAAAGTCACATCCTGGGTCCAGTGAATTGCTCTGCAATTGTGTGTCAGTTTGAATAATGGTGTGTGCTGCTACTGAATTGAGCTGGGGGCTGCTGCTTGTTGTTTGTCCCTCAAGCAGCAGACCCCCAGTCCAAGCAGAGCTGCTGGCCTGGGCTCTAGCCTGGCCTTGCCCTGGCTCTCGGGGAGAGGCTCTGCAGCTGGGGGTTAGCACGTGCCTGCAGGGCGGCGAAGATGAGCATCTCCTCCTCGGTGCAGTCGATCTCCTCCAGCAGGATGGCCCAGCGCGCTTGCTCGTAGATCTGGTTGATCCGCACGGCGTCGTACTGCAGCAAAGAGGAACAAGGTGGGTGCTTGGTGACCCTCACCACACCGGCTGGCAGAGAGCTGCAGCTCACCTAACGCTGCCCTGAAGCCATGGCAGTCGTTTCCTTCCTCCCCCGCTGCCCTGCTGCACGCCCCCACGCCTCTCCCGTACCAGCTCGCCGGGAGGTGGCGGCGCTTGCTGGCCTGCCAGAATGATCAGCTGGAGCAGAGGGGCAGATGAAGACACCCCCTTTTGTGGCAGCTGCCCCCCGACCGGCTTGGCTGAGCGGGGAACCACACTAGGAGCACGAAAGTGACGCGCCGTGGCCGACAGGAACGTGAGTGTGAGCAGCAGGAACCCTCCTGCCACTTCCCCCCTGCTGCTCTGCACCCTTTCCCTTCTGGCTCTGTCTGTGCACAGCCTCGAGTTTGTCAGAGCCAGCTGTGAGCTGCTTTCATTCACTGTCCATCGTTTGGATAGTGATCGTTTCTTATGCTCTGCTTGGTTAACAAGCTGAAGTGACTCACAGAAATATTCAAGCCCCAGAGCTGGTTAAAGGTAGGTGGTGGGAGGGTCAACCTCAGAGCCTGACCTCTCCCAGTAGTGCTGAGCTATTAAGCTGCGGAAGCTGTTTTGGGTTGTTTCATCCAATGGCTCCAGGGCTGCCTGGGGCAAAGAAGGGAAATGTTTGGGCTGCTGAAGTTGAGACACTGTACTTGAATTTGAGTGGGGATGGTATTTCACCCAAAAACATGCCATCTTGAACTAGAAAGTGCTCTTCTGTTTATCTGAGACGACTGAAACAAAAGAGTTTTACAGAATTTACAGCAAATAACAATGTGATTGCCAAATCCCCTAAAATTCACATTTGAACTGTTGTTGATTTACACTGGTCAATGATCCTGCTTTAATTTCATTAAAGGTATCATGCAAGCCATAAAAACTCTTAACAAAACTACTGTGACCAACTTTTAGTGGAAATAAAGGCAAATGAGAGGCCATTTGAGAAAAACTTTAAGAAAAATTTTCGAAAACAAAGTCTTGTTTTGAAATACTTAAATATTATATTAAGTATCAGAATACTTAAATTTTGAGCGACTTAAATACTTTTGGTGAACTTTCCAAAGGTGTTTCATCTCCCACATTGAAACAATTTAAGTGCTTCACTGCTGCTGAAGGCTTCAGCCCAGAAAAGCTGAATATTCAGTGAAGGGCAGTGGAACATAAATGCCATTTTTAAGTCCATTTTCAAAAATAGGGCTCATATCTTTTAGGATTTTTTATCACATCATTTAGGATATTGTTGGTTGAGTTTTTCCCTGAATTTTTCGTGTTAAAAGAGAGGCAGGAAGTAAACCAGCCCCTCTGGAAATGGAGATGTTGTTTCTGGTGCTCTTCAGATCTCATCTTTATACTTAAGATTGTATTTCAGGTGAGGAATGGTGATTCAGTGTCCAGAGGGGAAAAGTGCAGCCATAGCTGAGGGGAAGAAGGTGAGTTTGATCTCTGAAGGGCCTGTAACAAATCCTAGCTAGAATTCAGTATGCTTGTGCTCTAGCTCCTTGACATGAAAGCAGGCGAACAACAAACAGCAATAAAAACAAAGCTCTTACTTTTGGATTCAAATCAAAGAAAGTGTAATATTTAAAGCGTAAAAGAAGTTGATCATCCTCCAGGATGCCTTGTTCCATCAGTGATCGAGATGAATCTAGCCAGCTGTGGAAGAAAACAACCCACAGATTCATCTGCACAGGAAAAACTATCACACCTGCAGAGCTCCAGTGTCATTTTCAAACAAAAGTGGGAACAAACAGCTCTAATTCCTGAAAGTCTGGGGAAGTCACATAACTTCAGATGGAACATTCATATGAATTTCCAACTTCCATGGTATAACCCAATACCTACAATCTTCCTGTGTTTTTCTCCAGCACTATTCAAAACATCATGGTAGATGCCAGAAACTGAGCAGTAACTAGTTGTGGGGTGACCAATGCCAGTAAGATTTTGTCTTCTTGAGCTCCAGAAATGGGAGGTTCATTTAAGCCAGGGCAAAAGGGTACCTGTATTGACAACTCCTTTTTATTTCAGTGTTTGCTGTTTTATAACTCTAGCTACTTATGTTTCAGTGAAATCCAATGAAAATATCCAAGTCACTGTTAAATGTTCTACAGATCTAAAAATGACATTATTTTGATGCTAGAGAGACAACCCTCTCAAACAGTTGCACCACTGAACCCCCCAGTGCTCTGTATTCTTCTGTGGTGTACAATCAGCAATGTTTGCTTGTGTATAATTCAGTAAGTCACTTATTTGTAACGCCTCAGAGCTTTACTGAATTTACCCATGTGTTTCCACTGTCCATTTAAAGCCTTTAATGTTGCTATTCAAACTGCCCTTGAGCTGTGCCCACAGTGCTAAACTGGATTTGCCTTCATCTAACAGAATTCAGTCCAAAGCCTGCACAATTATATCATTCATCACTTTAAAACAAAATTGCCTAACCAAGAATAAGGAAAAAAGATTAAGAAGAGTCTTTCTGAAACAAAACCTAGACCAGAGCATGTTTTTAAGTCTTGATACAGTCATAGTTAATGCTAACTTTGTTAGGGCAGGTAACAAAGATCTGAGAGATGCATCTTACCCTGCACTGAGTTTGGCTTTGTCAGCTAAAGTCCGAGGCTGGTACATCTCTGCCAGTGTTTCTGGAGAACAGATGGGATGGCTGAAGGCAAGGACACTGCACTTCTGCTCAGTCAAGGGACTGTCGCTGAACCAGGTGATGGTAGAAGAAGCTGGTGTCCCACTGACAGGATCATAAACAGGTGTCATGGTTTTACTGTATAGACCTGGACTTCCTGCAAGTTGAAAGAGACAAAAATATTGATATCTTGGAGATTTCAATGATCTGAAGCCTTTAATTTTAGGCCAACTGTGTCTCTCTATCATCCTACATTAAACTGGTCTCCGTGGTTTTAGGTGTAACAAAGAATTTCTTCCTTTTTTGACTTTTGGTCAGAAGAATAAAATCCTATTGATTTTTCATTACCTGATAATCCAGAACTCACTGGGGAGTTGCACAAGTTCAAAATATCTTCTGTAACCGGTTCTTTACTATTCTTGTCTTTTTTCTTTTTCTTTTTGAGTGTGTCTTCTGACTGCTTCAACAGAGAGAGTTCTTCTGACCGTCTGATATCTACAATGGCAATTTGGGAAGTGAACCAGAATGAAACACTTGAAACTTAGAAGAATACATTAAAAAGAAAGAAAAAAAAAAAAAAAAGCCCATGGTTGGTAGTAGCATTTGGGGAAGCTCCATGTTGCAACCTGGATGTTATTTTTAGCAGGTTCAAAGCAGTAGCCATGGAAAATGCAGTCATTCAATAACAAGGCCAAAGACTTTGGGCTGTGAGAATGAGTTTTGGCAGGATTTAAACCTGCTTTTGTAGCAAGCATAACTGCATTTTAGAACACTGGTGAAAAACTCTTTCTCCCTAAAGGCTCTGCAATCCCCTTTGACTATAGTAACCTCACTGAAATGTCTGACTTATCAGTAAGCAAGAACAGAAACAGAACCATTTGAAGCTCATGCCTTTTATTAGTCACTCTGTTTCATGTGCAAGGTTCCATCTCAGCTATACCCTGTTCCCTGATGCTCTGCTGACTCACACACATTGTCAGCTGCAAACCTGCCACTTTGGTTCTGAAACACACTTTTATCCTGGGGTAAGCAAAGACATTTTTGACAGTATTCACTCATGAGAAAAGTTACGAGGTTCCTGTCCTGACTCAATCTGGAAGAAAAATGTGGGTAGAAATATTTAGGCCAAATGTCAGTTGAATAATTATGGCAACATTTTAGCAGAGCTGTTAAGTATAATAAAAACATAGTATACCTGTCACAGTCCACTGCTAGAAGATGAAATTGAAAGCTGTATTGTGGTCAATATGAGGTGGTAAATTCCTTCAGAAGATGCATGTGTTAATGGGCTGAGCTTTGAAGATCTAAATGAAAATGAAGATTTTAATCCCCATTTTCCCCTAAAACTAAGGGATTCTGGAGACTGTCTGCAGACTTGACATATTCTTGTGGATTGCAGGCACACAGGTCTGTCATGCTGCCAAAGCACATCTCTACTTGGAGGTGCTCCACTACTGGGAAGAGTAGATCTGGGGACTTTGTGCTGCAACAATTCATGGGTTTGTAGGGTGTACACCCTGATGTAAAGAGGTTTGGGCATTAAAACTTCTGAGCACTTAAAACATGCTTCTTCTGAACTGAATACATATAACCAAGAGGCCAAGCTGAATATCATCAATGCTAGGGAAAATAGGTAATAAATCAGTTGACCCAAGTAAAATTGCCTATAGTGGAGGCTTGTGTAGGAGACTGACAAGCTCAAGCTCTTAGTCAGTAGCACAGAATAAGCAGGACTGAGTCCTGGTCAAAGAGGACAGGGATTCCTACAAAGCCATCAACAGGACTTTAGCTGTCCTGTACCTCCTGCAGCTCACAGTACACATTTCTGACACTGTTTGCATCAATTATCACAAAGACTGAGAACCATTGATGTGCACTGGAAACTAAACCAAAAAAAAAAAAAGCTTTATCTTTTGATCTTAGGTCAATTCATCAATCACGTTTCTCCTCAAGCTAAACAGTTTTGTGAGTAAGGACTTCACATCAAAACAAAGTCACCTCATCAAATGCTCCAATGTAGTTGCCAGAGGGGATTTAGTTTTACTTACTGAGAATTTTGCAGATGTCACTGACAGCTTTGAATACCATGGAAGAGAAGCTGACTTTCAGTCTCACAGTCTTCATGTTTGGCAAGCGAAGCCGCAGCATTTTGTGCTGAGTAGTAAAGAAGAGCTTAGCATCTGCCTGCACCCCACATTTATCAAGGGTCCAGTGGGTTTTCAGAAGCCAACATTTTTTTTGCTCCCACCAGAAACCATAGTCTGACCAATCTTGTGGTATTTCTAGGAAAATACAAAATGGTTATTAATAAACTATGGAGGAAACGCACAAAAAAACTTGGTTTGGAAACAGTGCTCTGCAAACAGCAGAATTTATTTATCATAAAAGAGCAACTGCAGTTCCTGAGACTTAGAACCCATCTGCTGAATACTCGTCGCAGTCACTTTGTTTTCCCTGAATTTGACCTAGGTGCTGCCTGTGATATTGCCCTAACCCTGCAGATATCCACAGGGAAAACACATCTGCTGAATCTGGTGCTACACACAATCCAACAGTGCTTGGCTTGTGCTGGGACATGGACTAGTAACAAGGGCACACACTTCACAACTTGATAGTGCAAGCTGAAAATCCTCCCACAAAACCTTGTATGCACCCAGACAGGCAGCAGTTCTTCCACAACCTCCTGGGAAGCACCACTGAAGAGCTCATTTCTGCAGTGTGAAGAAGCAGCAATGAGTCCCCTGAAGTCTTGGAGACAGACAGCTGAGGGCTGTTCCCAGTGGTACGACAGGGTTCCTCTCAGGGACATGGTAGGACACAGTTACATCTTTTATTAGTCTGTGCATAGGGCAGGCTGCTGTGGCTGACCAGGGACTGACAGGGGTTGCTTACAACAACATCTCAGAGAAGACAGGCCTGCCAAGGGACGACTGCCTTGTTTCACCTAGATGGACTTGCCTGCATTCTGCTTGCGTAAGAAACACTTCTGCATTTTGTATTTTGAAAACATATAGATAAAGTAAGGCTTGCTGAATCAAGAACACTTTGTTGATAGCATATTAAAGAGTTTTGGAGTGGGAGAACAGTGGCTTTTCTCTGATTCTCTTGAGCAGCAAGCTGCCCTGACCTGAAAGGTGTCAAAACCTCCACCAGCATGAGAAGCATGCACACAATGAAACATTTAAAGCGTTGCTGCTCTGAGTTTCAGGGGGAATTCCAAGATGAGAGGACTTCCTTAGTGCCAATGCTGTGTAGTAGCAGGGGAAGTTTCTGTGTGATCTTGGTCAAGTTGTTTCAGTCTTCTGCATCATTTCTTGTTCCTCCTTATCAGCTCTGCCAGGCAGAGGCTATTCCTCAGCAGGTCTGTAACACAGCAGAGCCCTATCCTATTTTGCAGTTGCTTGGTAAAAACTGTCTCAAGAGAGCTGCTGATACAAATCACTTTTTTAGTTACAGATTTGCTTTAAATATTAGTTCATATAGAAAGCTTTTCACACTAGTTACTAGTTGTAAAAATGCTGTGAAAAATTAATCTTCTGACGGGGTGAGAACTTCAGCTACCATTTGTTTGCTGACTGAATTGTTTATCAAGTATGCAAAGAAGGTGGTAGAAATGTGTCACAAATTTGCTACCTGCTTTAAGCTAGAAAAGAGATTCCTTGATAAAAATCTTTATCTCCAGGTAGTTTTCTTTACCATCACAAAGTGTGTTCATGTAAAAACGTCCTTCTATTGAATGGGAGCCTGTTGGAAAGAGTATCTTGTGCATCTCCCTTTTGTTTCCTTCAAAACCCATGTTTGAAAGGAAAACCTTTCACTTGGCAGTAAAAACTCTGTAATTATTAAGTAGCCAATTTCAAATTACTTGTCACTGTTTTGCTTAAGGGTTTTGTTACAGTTCAGTTTCTCTCTTCTTGTTTGTCTAAAGTCAAGCTATGCAAAAGACTAAAGTTCAAGGAGTTTGTTTTTTTTTATTTTACTCTTTTTCTTGTTGTTGCCCCACATCTGAGTTTGCTAGAGCAATGCATAGAAATGCAAAGAAATTTGTCTAACTGGAAGACAAAACCAAAGCTTAGTTTTGTTTGTGCTGTGATCTTAAAGGGTTTTAGTCCCAGACAGGGGGTTCTGGCCATGTAAAAGCCCTAAAAGCCTGCAGCCCCTGCATGCTCAGTGCACATTACCAGGAGCTCAGTGGGGCAGTGCCCTTTGCAAATGCCCACGAGCCTCTTTTCATAGAGAGAAAGCTGCATGTAGTATTTTAGTAACACTGTGTAAATTAAACAGGTCTTTACTCACTGATTTGTTCTACTAATTTCAGCATCAGTCCTCCAACATGAAGGTCCCCTGTGACCCGCAGTAAGAATTCCTTTTGTACCTCTTCATGCTGATGATCAACTGTCACCAACAGCTCCCAGGAGTGAGACCCATAGTCACTTGAGGAAGTCATTTTGCAAAGGTCTATGTAAGCTCTACAAAAACAAAACAAACAGGGTATTTTCCCTCTACTCTCTGAAACAAATGCATTTCTTCACAATCTCAAAATACTTCCGTGCTGCCAAGACTCCACAGTGGCCTTGGCTGGTACTTCACATGTATTATCTTGTTACCTCTGAACTAGACTCTGCTCTTGTATTTACTTCTTACAATAGAGGCATGTGGGATTTTTTGGCTTTATTCTGATTTCAGCTCTGCACCCCCAACGTGAGCATCTCCAGTATTGTTGAGACAGCTCAGCTGTACCTGGGGTTCCCCCTACACACTGCTGATCTGCCAGTCTGGACACTGTAAAGCCTGGAGTTGTGGCTAGAATCTGTTCTGGCAATCTGTCCAGTGAACAGAAGAATTTTGTTGACTCGTACACTTACAGCTGTAATTTTCACTGCAAATTAAAGTTCACACTTGCAGTTCTGCCAGCTTGGCCCCATGGGACCAAACCCAGAGAGTAGTTTTACCTATTTGGGTAGATGTGAGGGGAGACAAAGAGCTTTAATGGCTCCCTGCCAGCAATATCAAGTCACACAACTGCAGTTTCTGCTGGCTGGCTGCTTGCACAGAGATGTAGGCTTGCATCCCATCTCAGCAGGGATGAGATGTCCTGCCAGGACAGGTAAACAGTAATCATGCCAAGCCAACCTGGAGAAGATGCTCCAAGTAGCAGCTTTGGTTATCATCAGTAACGCTCTGCTAATTACTGAAGAAAGAGCTTGTAGGGATAAGGTGCTGCAGGAAGGATTTGTGATACTTAACCAGTGAGAGAAGATACCAGAGTAGTACCCAGTGTGCTCTCAAACTGAGCCCAACAAGCCTTCACAGCTGAAGCTCAGGTAGTGAAGTGGATGACTCCCATTTATTGTGGACTTTCAGCAGTACCTGAGAACCCAGGTCACAGACAGAGACTGGTAAAGGTGCTGTACACAGACTGCTTCCAACATGAAAAATAACTAGGAGTTGTTTACAAAGGTGGCTAGAGGGGATGCAAGAATATTAACAGACTTAAGAATGACTTAGCAATTTAAAACCTTTAGCCTAAAAGTTAAGTCAAACCCAGAAACATCAAGGACAGCTGTCCCAGGTGAGAAGTGAGAGAAGGAATGACTTTTTTTAGATCTGAGACTAGCTTAGGCTACACTAATGTAAAATTAGGCTAAAGCTTAAATATAGCATGCCTAGAAACAGGGTGAAAATTTCAGTTCACCTATTTATCCAATTTATAACAACAAATCTTTATGTTACAGATTAGATAATAAAAGAGGTTTTTAGTGCCAAAAGATACTACTCCAGGGCAGAGCCCAGTTCAATATTCATTCTGAGGTTCCCTTCCAGAGATGCAGGGAGGCTCCTGCACAGCCAGCCTAACAGCCAGCCTGTTACAGCTCCATCTTCCCCACGCTTTCAGGTGTTATTCATGTTTCTTAACATCTTACAGTTTTAGGAATTTCACCAGGAAGACTTCTGATATTTTGTTAAATTACCTATCATGCAGTATTTGTATTACTGAGTACAACATAAATCAGTCATCTAACTCCTTCAGTGAAATTCTTTTAAAATATGTTTGAAGTTCTTTTACAATCATGATGACTTACAGACAGCTCTAACTCAAAAAAAGGCAACTTCATAATCATAGGACTCCAGAGGCCAATTTACACTGAGGAACAAATGCTATTGTTAATTAGGTTCTCGGATGTGCCTGCCTACACCTTTTCACCAAATAGTGACTAAACCAACACGGGTCGATACTTATCCAAGAAGTAAGTTTGTTTTGCCTTGGTAAATAAAGACATGATGTTGGACTCTGGAAAGCACCATGGTTCTCCAGCCTCTGGGACTGTGAATGTGTGCTGCTGTACACCACAGGGATTTACTAGCTGAGGTATGCATTAGCCTCGGGGGTGCCTGGTGGAGGGGAAGGGCTCTGCCTCTCCCGAGGGCACAGTGTCCAAGACGCAGCACCCAGAGCTGCGATGGCACATCCCAGGCAGATGAGGCTTGCAGTACAAGCTGTACACAACAGTTAGAGTTGCACTGTATTCATATCAGAACAAAAATCCTGCCTTCAGAAAAGCCAGAGTGCCACTAGTCACACTCCTAAGCATCAGTAACAGCTTTAAAAAGAAATAAATCTACAGCTGCCCTAGGCATAAGAGTTATGCTCTTTCACTTCAGGAGCACAGGTGTGAAATCTGGCAAAGGAACTACACTTCTGCCTACACTTCGTCCCCTGCACGCCAGTATTGTTACAGAAAAGAAGCAGTTTCATCTGCCTTCTTGTGCCAGTGAAAACATTTGGGAGCTGGTCTGGATTTTTTTAAAAATTTGGTTTAGCTTCCCAGTCTAATTCTGCATACGAGTGCTTGTGCTGACATGGGTGAAAATGAGCAGCCTAAGGGGTGGGTGAAACTCCTCCCTTCATTCACGCTGGCTCGGAAAACCATGGCCTCAGTGCAGCTCCTCCTGGCGCCCCATCGTTCCCTGAAGGTGCTCTCTTCCCTACTTCCTCCTCCAACCAGGAGGTTGTAGTTTGATGAGAAGAAAACATAAACACTAGTAAACCTATCAGAGTACACGGCGCAAACAAAGCCTAAAAAAGAGGCAAGCTAAGCAACAAGGACAACTAAGTATTGCGAGTTAAACCCCAAACAACCCCAAAACTCCAGGGCAGGCTGTGCATGCTCCGTATCTTAAAACCTTCAGGTCAAGCCTGGATCTGCTCCGGGAACGCACCCCAGTCCCTGGGCTCCCCGGGGCTTGCAGCTGTACGGCCTGGCACAGGCAGATCAAAGAGGCCAGCAACGTGTCTGCAGGCGGCTGCCGACTCTAGTCGGTATATTCCGCACAGCATTTTAGCCCACAGAGGTGTAAAAAGCTGCAATTATCCTACACACTGAGTCTTCTACAAATTTTAGCCCTTACAGCCCCAAATTTCAAACTTGGCATGGAAATACAGGAAGATGATACAGGAATAGATGCACTTTAAGGCGGGAAAATCGAAGTAGGACATTTCCCTGAATACTGCTAAGACGGGCAGCGCTCTGATATCTTTCGGAGGGTAACTGCAGGGACGCAGAAAGGGGTGAAACGGCTCAGCCCGTTTCCCCCCACCCCCGCCCGGCTCCGAGGGCTGCGCGGCAGTTTGAGGAAGTGACAAGCTGCCGCTGCTGAAGCGACCCTGGGGGGAGGTTCCCCGCAGGGAACAAACCGCTCGAATAGCATTAAAAAGAAAACCCCAAACCTAAAAGCTTTACAGATGTGGTTGCCCAG
>NW_008586586.1:766-5234 GCF_000691845.1 Merops nubicus | reverse complement strand
CGCAGCCCCCCGCGGGGGTCTCTGCGCCCCCTCCCCGATCCCACGCCAGCCACCGCCCCAGTCCGCGGGCTCTGAGTCCCACTGGGGCACCCGGGTCTGTGCCAGGCAGGAGGAGCAGACCTACCGTGTTGGTGCCGATGAGATCTGCTGTCATGGAGAGGGAGGTGACCAGGATGGTGGCCGAGCCAGCCCCCAGCAGCACGGCCGCTCCGTAGATCTCTGCTCCCATCTGCTTGGCCAGGGCCACCCAGGAGGCAAAGGCCAAGATCACCAGGATGCCCACGAAGTAGGTCAGCTGCTCGGGGCAGAAGGGAGAGCTCAGACCCCGGCTGGGCTGGGCTGAGTGGGGGGCCGCAGCTGCCTGGGACGCAGGGGGCCAGCCCTGGCTCTAACCAAGGAGCCCCCAAGGGCCTTGCAGGGGTCCTGGCTGTTTCTCAGTGCTGGCTACAGCCAAAGAGCCGAGTGCCTGGCAGCACTGCAGGCAGGGTGCCCACACAGGGCACAGGGCCCCAAACTGGCAGCGGAGCTGGGAGCTCAATGGGAGTGGGGCATACTGTAGTGTGGAGGAGGGGGCTGCAGACCCCTGTGCCTGCCCAGGGCAGCTGAGCCAAAGCCTCTCATGGGCACCACGGGGCTCTCTTAGCCCAGTCAGGCTGCACAAGAGGCTGACTCTGGACCAGCATCACTCTCCCCATCATCAGAGGGGTGCAGGATAGGCCCGTGCCCGCTCGCCCTGCCCACAACCCGTGCCAGAGGACACACGAGGGGTCCCTGCTCTCCAGCCAGGCACAGGTGTGCCAAGCCCTCTGCTCACTTGTGGGGTCAGGATCTGGACCCTGAGCCTTTCCCTGGGTCTAGCTCAAGTCTCACCAGGCCCCCAGGACTCACATTTCGACCTATCCACTTATTCACAGGCTTCATGAGGAAGGAGGAGAGGAACCCGCTGACGTACATCACCAGGGGGATGGTGGCGATGTATTTCTGCAAGAACAGGTTGGAAGTGAGCTCTGGATCACCACAGGACCCCCTCCCACACGACCCTGACAGGCAGGGACCTGCCCTGTGCCCACCTTGCCCCCAGGACTCACATTTCGACCTATCCACTTATTCACAGGCTTCATGAGGAAGGAGGAGAGGAACCCGCTGACGTACATCACCAGGGGGATGGTGGCGATGTATTTCTGCAAGAACAGGTTGGAAGTGAGCTCTGGATCACCACAGGCCCCCCTCCCACACGACCCTGACAGGCAGGGACCTGCCCTGTGCCCACCTTGGGCAGCAGCAGCGAGTTGGTCAGGTACATGGTGATGTAGGTCTGGGACAGGTTGACGATGAGGCGGGTGGACATGTAGAGCACTGCAACCTGTGAGGGGACAGAGACAAGGCAGGCCTGATCTGGGGACAGAGACAGGGCAGCCCTGCTGCATCTGTGCAGACTGGAGGTTGGGAAGGCTGGCATCTTCCACACCCAACCCCATCAGGGCACAATGCCCACAGAGAGGCACAGTCCCCCTGACGTGGCGGGTGGGTGCCCAGTACAGCCCATCTCTCTGTCCTCACCCACACCAGGGGCACATCCTGGTGCCAGAGGGTGCCCACAGCAGCAGGGCAGGCCCCTGCCCACAGCAGTACCTGGTAGAAGGCAGGTTCCAGCAGCCAGTTCTTCCAGATCAGCAGCGGGCGCGGGGGGCTCGAAGGCTCCTTCTGCAGCAGGGGTGTGCTCTCCTCCAGCTGGGGCAGCGAGCCCGGTGGGTACGGCTTCTCTTTGGTGCCCAGGTGGAAGATGAGGGAGAACAAGGCCCCCACGGCCACCACAATGAGGGCCAGGTTCTGGGTGAAGCAGACAAAGTGAGCGTAGCAGGAGGTGCCCTTTGCCCGCCCATCCCTCACCTCCCAGCAGCCTGGTGTGGAAAGAGGGGGTTCCAAAAACCCTGGGGCGCTGCTAATTCAGTCCCTCGGGTACCTCCCCAGCTGAACCACGTCCCGGCCAGGGACGAGGGGACACCAGGGACGGAGCCCTGCCCCTTACCCGGAAGATGGGGACGTCCTGGATGCCGAGGTGCTCGGTGCGGTCGGGCTGGTCCACCTGGAAGTTGAGCAGGAGCCAGGCCAGGCCGTACACGGTGATGTTTGCCATGACAGTGAAGGCGTATCTGTGGGGAGACAGCACCTCAGGGGCCTGCCCAGCCACAGGGTCCTTCCGTGGGGCAGAGGGACACGTGCAGCTCTGGGCACACAGCAGGGACACCTCGACCCGAGGCTGCTCCAGCCAGCTCTGAGGCACCTGGCCAGGCCCAGCCTCGCTGCTGCACCTCCCAGCACACCCAGTCCACGCCTCAGGGCATGACTGGGAGGAAACCAGGAACCCTTTGGCTCAGCCTGTCCACCCTCCAGTCACTGCTCACCCCAAGGGTGCCCCGAGCTGCCCAACCCCGTGTCCTCAGCACCAGACCCGAGGTTACCCCAGAGCTGCCCCACATCCTCCCTGCCCCTGCCCAGGGCAGTCACCCAGCCCTGCTCCATCTGCTGGATGGAGCCCCACACGCTGCCCAGCCTGGGGCTGTCCCCACCCTGGGCTGGGCCCAGCTCTCCCCAGGAGCATCCAAGAGGGGGGGGTCTATTCCCCTCCTCTGAGCATGACCCTCCCGAGCTGAAGGAGAAGTGTCCCCAGCTCAGCAAACCATCTCACAGGCTGTGTCACCAACATCAGCACATTGCCTCCTGGCACTGAAGGGTCTGGGCCAACCCAGAAGAGCAGTGTCACTTGGACACATCCCACAGGACACCCACACGGCCCAGTCCGGGTCCTACCAAGGGCTCCAGTGTGCTGTGCCAGACCCCCAGCACCCAGGGGACCCCTCACCACAGAGGGGACAGGGCCTGGCACGGGCAGGGCTGCACCCCCAGGTTTGGGGGACACTCACCTGAAAGCTGTGAGCTCCACCTTCTCATGATCGTTGGTCACCAGCTCGGGGATGAGGGAGAGGTGGGAGATCTGTGTGGCTGCCCAGCCAAACTGGAAGATGATGATGAAGGGGAGGTAGTAGATGAAGACTGCCCACTGTGGAGTGTTCTCCTGGCAACCCAGGCAGGGGTTGAAGATGAAGGGGAAGGACACAAGGACGCAGGTAGTGCCTGGGAAAGGAGCAGAGTGATGAGGAGCTGTGAGCTCTGTTTTCTGGGGACACCAACAGCCCCAGCTGGCTCAGACACAGAGGGACAGAGCCAGCCCTCTGCTAGGACTGGTGCTACCCCACAGCAGGGAGGGAGGTGGGACCCCTCCCCCAGCCAGGAGAGACCTGGTCAGGTGAGAGGTGAGACCTTACAGTGACCTTCCAGTACCTGAAAGGGGCCTACAAGAAAGCAGGGGAGTTTGGAGTGACAGGATGAGGGGCAATGGCTTTAATTAAAAAAGGGGAGATTGAGGTTAGACCTTAGCAAAAAGCTCTTTAATATGAGGGTGACAGATCCCTGGAATAGGCTGCCCAGAGAGGTGGTGGAGGCCCCATCCCTGGGGACATTCAAGGTCAGGCTGGATGAGGCTCTGAGCAGCCTGACCTAGCTGGAGATGTCCCTGCTTATTGTGGAGGGGTTGGACTAGATGAGCTCTGGAGGTCCCTTCCAACCCAAACATCCTGTGAGACACACGGAGCCCCAGACCTCTCCCTCACCCCGTCCTGCACAGGGTGATACCCAGTGCTGAGACAGACAGACACTTGCCAGCAGTCTGTTCCCCAGTGGAGTCCCCCCCAGGGAGCACAGCCCCTCCCTGTGCCCCCCAAAACACCAGAGGGCAGATCCTCACAGCCCACAGCCACCAAGGGCTGCTCTCCCATCTCCAGCCTGCAGATAACCAGCCCCAAGGACTCACGCTGCCCTGCTGCCTGCCCCAGGGTGATAAGGTGTCCTTGGGGCACAGGGACAGCCCATCTGTCCCCTCATCCCCTCACCCGTGGGGCTGGCAGGGGCAGCCACGCTCCCCCCACGCTGGCAGCAGTCACCTGCAGAACGACAGCCAGGGACACCCCGAGTGCAAGGGGGGGGACAGGAGCAGACCTGCCCCCCACGCGGGGCTCTGAGCCACGGGAAGGTCCTCGCTGAGCTGGGGACAGCAGGGCCAGGCTGCCTGCAGCAGTGTGACAGCGTGGGGACGCCTGCCTGCAGCAGGCAGGGACAGGCCAGCTCCTGCCCCCCACACAAGGTGACAGAGCACATCTGCTGAGGGCTGCACCCGGGGCCCAGGCGCCAGCTTGGAGCCACCACGTGTCCTGTCCTGAGTGTCCTGTCCTGTCCCACATGTCCTGAGCTTCACTGTGGGCCCCCCCAGAGCCATGGCAACGGGGTCCTATAGCCCAGGGGAACACGCAGCCTCTGCACCAGGTGCTCGAGCTCCTCTGCTCCAGGGCACTTTGCAAGATCCTCCTCAGAAGCCATTTCTCCTCCTCTCACCCGTGCACTGCACTTCCTC
>NW_008586586.1:0-292 GCF_000691845.1 Merops nubicus | reverse complement strand
GGGGCCAACCCCATGGAGCCACCCTCCTCTGGCACGGGGCTGCATCTGACACCCTGCGTCTGCCCAGGCGAGCGTGGGTCCTGGAGAACCCCGTGCTCCAAAGCAGGGCTGTGGGAGCTCCCCCAGGGACACCCTGCCCATCCCTGCAGCACCCCAAGGGCCAGGCTCTCATCTCCTGCCCTGCAGGGCAGATCACGGGGATGCCAGCCTTAGTCACAGGAGCTCTGGGGAGGGAATTCGGGCCAGCGCTGCCAGACTGGCTCAGACAGGCAGAAAAGAGCCACTCATCCTT
>NW_008586585.1:0-808 GCF_000691845.1 Merops nubicus | reverse complement strand
TTTCTTGTTTACTCAGCAGATGAACTAGATACATGTCCCTTTGGAAGACAACCACAGACAAAAGCAGCTTTCCTCTCACCTCAGCTCCTTTAGAAGCAAATTGAAAGAAGGACCCAATCCCTTCTGCCAAGAGAAGGTGAGGGCCAGACATACCTGAAAGCATTCCAAGCCCAACATGCTTTAAGAATGTATTTTCTTGTTTCTGTGTTGTTTAGAATAGACCTTTTCTTTGCCTTTCACAAAGTGCTTTTAGAGTACACTTGAGTCATGCTTTCATACTGTTCTCCAGAACCTGAGAGCTAGCAATATAAGGATTTTTAAATTGAAGCTGGGATTCTCAAATAATCTTAAGAGACTGAAAACTGAAACTGTAGGATAAACAAACATCACCAATCTAAATATCACAAGTACAATAACACTGAACAGGGATAAACCTGAAATTTGTAGGTGAATGGAATGAAAGAAGAAAGCATAAGATGAAAATAAAAGTAGAACTTTCTAGTCTATTTAATTTTCCTTTATAACTTCAAAGTGTGAAGGTACTGATGAGACTGTAAAGGGAAAATTGAGGCAAACATTATATTTAGGGAGGTCTTTGCTCATCTACTGAAACAGCTTATTGTCAGAGCAGGTGAGAAGTGGATCATTCTTAAAAGATAGCTGTGCCAGGCTATTTGTCTGCTTGCTTGCTACTGTAGTTTGAATACTTAACCTGTTTTTGTCACCGTGTTGAATGTCTGCTCTTATCTCAGGGCAAATAAGTTCTTTAAATAGCCTTTTCCTGTCTCTAATTGCAGATGAAATATAA
>NW_008586584.1:0-11762 GCF_000691845.1 Merops nubicus | reverse complement strand
GCTTGATGATCGTAGAGGTCCTTCCCACCCTTAACAATTCTGTGATTCTACATAAACCATCTCTGGCACAAACTTTCTGCTTTTTTTCACTCATAACCCAAGAATTGCAATTCTTACGAGAACCAAACTAAAAAGCTTCAGCAACACAGCTATGAAGAATGCATTAAATTGTATTTTTCACTGAGGCTCTTGAGACTGAAAAAAACCTCTGGTACAGGGATCGGTACACTCACTAAAGATGGTATGTGGGGAAATACTACAGATCGCTCCATTCTGCTCTTACATCTGGCCCCTGTGGAGGAGGTTTGCTGATGGGGCTGCACCAGCATTTCAGCAAAAACCTTCGTGTATAAACAACATCCGAGTCACTCTGTCTGATGATAGCTGGGAGTAAATATGCTTAGTATGGGTCACATATGTGTGGTAGCTGTAGATCCATTGTTCTGCTTACAAAGGCCCCTTTCTACTCTAAGACTTTTTTTTTTTTTTTTCACCAGGCTAATGATAGGTGCTTGTTTTAAAGGAGAAATCTGATGGCCAAACTAATGAAAGGTGACAAAATACATCTTGTTACTGTGCATCATGTTTTGTCTTTGCATATGGTGCCTTCTGCTTTTCACAAATGAAAATTTCTCTTTATTTTTTTCCATGCAAGGGCTTATATTTTTTTCACAGCTCTCCTCTGGCAGGACTTGGACAAGTGTGAGTGGGAGAAACACGATGGGGGCGTTGCTGTAGTAAATATTTCTTATGAAACATGAATCGCCCTCTTCACAGCTATATCCTGTGATGCTGGGGAATTTAATATCACCCTGAGTGCCCTGGAATTCTTGTTGTAATTTCATCACTGCCTACCTGAAAAATCATCAGGTAGTATGCTTTTTTTTCATTGTATAACTGCACATTGCTGAGTAAAATATCTTTGTGGTGGCACAAAATTAGAAGCCTGGTGCTTCGTCTAAAGGCCGTTTTTAAAGCAATTTTATTTTGAAAAGTTCTTTGCAGTCTTTTTGGATGTTTTTTGACGTTGCTGTGTGAATTATTTCTGCAGATCAATATCCCTAAATGTGTGTATGAACTATGGCAGAAGCTGTATCTACTCCTGCAGTCACATACATGCTCACTACACCTATTTTGCTTTCTCTTGCAGGGTAAGATACCCCTGTGTGCCTGCACACATGCTGGCCCATCCCTCCAGGAGCCAAGGCTCAGATTCTCAAGGTATATATTGCCCTAAAGATTTATCTACTTGGCTAGTGGGGTTCACAGAGCTCTGAAGCCGACGAGACCCTTTTTTTTCTGAAAGCCACTGGATTTCCTGACCCGAGTTCTGCAGTGTGACATTTAGTTCCACTTTGCAAACGTTGCCTTAAGTTCACTGTGAGTTTATAGACGCTCAGGACTACAGAGATTCTTTTGTCTGAGACAACAGGCTTGTGTGAGGAAGCCTCCTCCACGTGGGTGGTGCTCAGAAGTCAGGGAACCCTTTGGTCGCTTCTATAACGTGTTTCATTACATCTGCTTTATGCTGCCAGTTTGGGCAGCCAGCTGAGGACTCGCTTCACCAGGGGCTGGAAGGTGCTGGGCAATCAGGGCCGTGGTGGCAGTGGGCTGGTGTGATGAGACAGGATGAAACCTCTGAGTGTTTGGGCCTTGAATCAATAACAGGCTGGAAGAAGCCCCAGAGGCAGGAGTCCAGCAGCCCCAGAGGCAGGAGTCCAGCTGCCCCAGGTAGGCTCGTGTTTGATACGGCAGCGCGCCCCGACAGATCTCAAGTCAAATGACAGGACTAAGGCCATTTATTGCTCACTGGTGTTGCCTTTCAATAAAAGTCTGCCCTGCCAAGTGTGTGGCTTACAATCTGCCTTACCAAACATGATCAAAGACTCTTTACATCCAAGGATTTTACAGCCTCAGACTAATTGCACACGTATGAGCGTTAGGTAAGCTTCAGGTATACCTGTGCCTGGGTGCACTGCTGGCAGCTTCACCTGGTTTGGGGCTTAAAATCAGGCTTGTGAGCATTTACAGGCTCGTGGTTTAACTTCCAGGTACAGTGAGGGGGGAAAAAAAGGAAGGGAGATGTTAGCAAGGAGTGGAAGCACACACAGCTTTTCACATCGTGGTTAAAGGGCTTTGTGCCTCGTAGTACGTTTTATTTGGCTCATGAAGTAGTCAGCTCAGTTTTAATGGGTATAATGATTATTTTAATTAACAAATGCATCTACCACACAGCCAATACACCGTGTAACTACAAGATAGTAAAGTAACTCTCAGAATGCTTAGTCAGCACATGTTTGTGTGTTAATAAAACTTTACCTGCCCCTTTTTTCCACAGCGTGGGGCCTGTTTCCAAACACTCCTGGTCAAAGAGGCTTCTGAGTTATCCTGTGATGGGTCTGTTGTGCAGCCCAGTGGATGTCAGTGTGTCAGGTCTTCTTCCTGAATGTGTTTTACTTCTTCTGTGGGTAATTTAATCCGATTATGTACAAGCCTTACCCTGCTCTAAATCATTTCTCTCCCTTAACATACTCGCAAATTGCTTCCTAATTCCCTATCATCATTATTTTGACCAAACTACACATTTTTTATCTATACTTTTAAGTTAATTCCCTCTGACTTCTAAAGACAAAGCCAACATAATTATAAGAGATGTTCTGGCTGAGTGATCTTTAAGTTTCCCCTTGCCTTTTTTCCCTCCATGGGAAATTGTTTGCAACATACAGAGCATAAATTTTATCACTGAACGGGATTTTATATTCATTAAAGCATGAATTGCTCTGGGTTTTAGTGTACTTAATTCTGTGCCATCAAGTGGTGGTTTTGAGACCAGTGCAGTTACATAATTTTGGAATTTGGTTCTTTAATCTTGTTGTAATTTGGTTTTAACATTGAAGAGGACAGGGGAGTTTTCATGTGGTTCTCGAGTAGAAATCAGCAAGGTGAAGAGGGGTGATGTCAAGGAGATGAGATTGGTTGGGTGGGAAGGCACAGGAGCAGAAGTTGAGGGCATGGCAGAGACGGGCCACCCACAGCAGCTCCTCAGACCAACCTTCTAATACAGGTGGCAGCAAGACCTGAACTGCCTCTGAAGTGTCAGGGCTACAGGAGACGTCAGGATTCAGTCTTGGCATTCACTCTGCCTTCCTGGAGGTGATTTCAAGTCAGATTACACAAGGTAATGTTTGGAGCGTGAAATGAGGCCCTGCCATGAGCTAATTTTAACAAACCCTCTGAGAAGACCTGTTCTGTTAATGGGTGGGATGAAATCTTAGCTGCAGTTCCATCGACTGGTTGGTTTTTTAAATCTGGCAGGACAGTCACACCTCTGCCTTTGCTTCCTTCCATAGACACACGTGCCTCCACCACAGCCCAGGTCATCGTGGTGGCTGGAGGTGTGCAGCACACAAAGCTCTCCCCAGGCAGTGTCACCACTTGGCTTTCAGCTTGGTTTGCTGATTTGTGACTCAGCTTTCAAAAACACCAGTGAGGCCATGATTAATTAGTCTTAGACAGCAAAGACAGGAGAAGCAGAAGCTCCCACCAGCCCACTGTGGTGCCATGGTGCCCAGAGGCATCCACACAGCTCCACCTCCAAACCCACCATCTGACAGCCTCCCTTCCTGCCCAAAGAAATACAGGCCCTTCACCCTCTCATATTTTTATGCACCCTCTTAACATATGGCTCCCTTTCTCTAGTTAATGCAGGGACATTTTTTTTTTTCCAGCAGGAAAATGCTGTTTAAATGTAAGGAAATGGGGTTTATTTCTTTTTCTGTATCTCTCCAAAAATAGAGCAACACCTAATGAAATATTTATGGTGGCTTAGCACACTCAATAAAGGAACTGTTGTCTAGAACCCTCCAAAACTTCAGCTTCTTACAGTAAAGAGAGTGTTTCAAACAGAGGCCCAAGCAGGAGCAGGTGCAAGAGGCAATAATTGCATCTGTATGGTCCTGAGACACTCAAACGTGCAAGATGAAATTGTGCCCAACACCATAGACTTCACAGCCATGTGTTATAAAAATAGCTGCACTGGGAGGGCAGAAATCTCCACAGACATGGCCAAAAATAACTGTATGAAATGCCTGGAAAGAGCAGATTCCCCAGGGGTGGGATTTCTGGACTCTTGGAGGAGGTCTGAAGTACAGAGCACCATCCCCTGCAGGAAAAATCCCCCACCACTTTTAGCTGTTGCTGAATCATGTAAAACAGAGCAACTTCCAAACCCTGCAGCCCTATCAGCCACAGGCCCCTAAATCTGTCGGGGTTCCCGGATTGTCAGAACGATTCTGTGAATTTTGGGAACATGGTGCAAATTGTGTGCAGACAATGTGCTCTTTCAGCAGGCTCTGCTCGGCCGGGGACCCCTACGCGGGAAGGGCTGCAGCTCTCGGCTCCTCCCATCAGCAAAATCTGCCTTCTTCCTCAGAAACATGATTCCAGGTCACCCGCCCTGCGGCAGGGGAGGTAAGGAACCATTCACAACACTTGTGACAGGACTTGCTTCTGGTGGAAGGGACAGAACTGAATATTTAAGGCTCATATTGTTTGGTGATCCGCAGTTCACATGAGCTCTGCCCCCTTTCACAAGCAGAGACACAGGAACAAATTGTCTGACTCCACTACACTGGGAAGGAAATCTGACTCTTCCCACAGCCAACAGCCCAGGACTGTCACAAACCCTAAACTGTTCCGACTTGATGAGCTACATCTGCTTCCAGAGGATCTCCAATCCCTTCATAACCCATTATTGAGCTGCAGTACTCTCGTGTCAGCGTGCGTGGGAAGGGTTTGGCCGCTGTGGAGACACAGTCCCTTTGAGAGGTGTACCTCTCCTGGGCTTTGCCTGGTCTCTGGCCACGCAGGAGGGTGAGTTTGTGCAATCTGACATCAGACCAAGGAGCTGAGGCAGCAGCAGAGCCACTGTCTCATATCAGGGGTGGGATCTTCTGCACTGGATCTTGCTAATTCAGAGCAACTCCTTCCCACCAGGGAGGGACTCGGGGACTTAGAGCAGCTCCTGCCTCTGCCAGGTAAAACCTAGCCTGAAATCTTAACCTTTGTGGCAAGTTTTTACCTAAAAAGCCTTAGATTAGGCATCTTAAAGGTGCAGACTTTAGGAAAAGCAGAAAATGATAAATCCAGAATCTCTACGGGTCTGTCAGTTCCATGGTAGAGCCTGGAAGGAGCTCCTTTTTGTTGCCACTTCCAAGAGGCAGACGTCAGCTTGGAGGCCTGAGCCACAAACCACGAGCTTGTTGATGCACAACCCGTGATGTGCTGCAGCATGTGAGGGAGCTGATTGGGTTTGAGATCAAGATGTATGGCTCCTGATACTGCCAGCAGCATGCAGCCCGAGCTCTCACTTGCCTCTCCCTTAACTTCAGAGAAAAAGCAGTTGGATGTGATCTATGAACTTCCTCAAGCTGCACATACATCTGTTATACCTAAGAAAATAACTGTAATTACACCTATGAAGTAGAACTAAAGCAGATTAGTTCAGAACAATGTCAACGTGTGGTTCTTTACACTGAAAATCTGCCAAAGGCAGGATGGTCCTCAGCCAGATCTGAAACAGAACTTTTCTCCTCAAATCTCTATGAAAGCTAAGTTCCCTACTGGAAAAAAAAATTATGTTCTGTAAGTGGTCCCATTGCATCGTTGGAGATGTGTGTTGCATTTGTGTGGCAAGGGTTTGGTAGTGATTATCCCCCCTATAGAGGATATTAAGGATAGTGATAGGGGACTACAGAGGTGGTTTCTGTGAGGAGCTGCCAGAAGCTTCCCACATGTCCAACAGAGCCAACGGCAGATGAGATGGACCCACTGCTGGCCAACGCTGAGTCCATCAGTGACAATGGTAGTGCCTCTGGGGTAAAATATTTAAGGGGGGGGGGGAAATATCCTGAACAACTGCAGATGGAGAGAGGAGTGAGAATAGGTGAGAGGAACAACCCTGCAGACACCAAAGTCAGTGAAGGCTGCAGGAAGGAGGAGCTCCAAGCGCCCGTGCAGGGACTCCCCTGCAGCCTGTGGTGAAGACCACGGTGAGCCAGGTTGTCCCCCTGCAGCCCATGATGGTCCATGGTGGAGCAGATACCCACCTGCAGCCTGTGGAGGCCCTCACACTGGAGCAGGTGGATGCTGAAGGAGGCTGTGACCTGATGGGAATCTTGACCACAACCTCCATTCCCCATCCACCTGCACCATTGCTGGGGAGGAGGCAGAGAAAATTGGGAGCAGAGCTGAGCCTGGGAAGGAGGGAGGGGTGGGAGGAAGGTGTTTGTAAAATTTGATTGTGTGTCTCATTGTCCTACCCTCATCTGATTGGTAATAAATGAACCATTTCCCCAAGTCAAGTCTGCTCTGCCCATGACAGTAACTGCTGAGTGATCTCTGTCCTTATCTCCCACGAGCCTTTCCTTAGGTTTTGTCTCCTCTGCCCAGCTGAGGAGGGCAGTGACAGAGCAATGAGGAGGAGGGTGAGGAGGAGACTGACAGAACAGTTGTGGTGTGGGTCAAGCCACTGTGGGGGGTTTTCTCCACCTTTTCCCTGCCTGTGCATGTTCTCTTTCCCAGCTCTCAGCCTGCTGCTCCCTTTCCCACAGCACACAGACCCACGGCTTCGCCAGCAGCAGGGGCAGTGCAGTTTTGCATCCTGGGCTGGAACACAAATGAGAAGCCAGATGCTATGTTGCAAGACAGAATAAAAATAAAATAAAATCTCTCCCCATCTCTGTTCTCAGGTTGGAATTACGTCTCACAGAGCTGTAAGTCACTCCTGGAAGCAGGGACAGGAGGAAACAACCTGCACGTTCATGCACCACCTGCTGGTAGCATCTCCATCGACAGACATACCTAGAGCAGATTTTATCATTCCTCTCAAACCCGGAGGGATACGTCCACATCCAGAGACAGGAGACCACTGTTTGAAAGATTCAGGATGCAGGTAGGTAAGGGCTTGCTTTTGTTTTTAAAAAGTCAAACCACAAACAGCCAGTTCTCTGTGGCAGAGCCACGTGCCAGGTCTTGTCCTTGTCACAGCACCATTCCCTCCAAAACTGCTGAACTCCCAGCTGGAAGCTCAGCTGAAGAGTGGGGTCCAGTGATCATAGAATCATTTAGGGTGGAAAAGCTCTTTAAGATCATCAAGTCCATATCCCTTAGCACCACATCTACCTGACTTTTAAACGTGGCCAGGGATGGTGTTGAACCTCACCTTCTCAGGTCCCTTGCCCATCCCAGACACTTCATAGATATTAAAATGAAACACAGGGCTTTGCTACTGCCAGAGACATGGTTATGTGAGTGCAGGGAATGAGTCCCTCCAGTGAAAGCAAAACTGATTAAAGTGTGTCTGATGTTAAGGTGATAGGAATAGATGGGTGCCTCTTCTCCACCCCATGCCCTCATGCAGGATGGGGCTGTAAGTGGGTCACAGGAGGGTGGTGTCAAAGAACAGATATGTCTCCTCTTGCAGACTGCAGTGAGTCTGCTGATTTCCCAGCTCCAAGAAGACACAACATTCAATGCCCTTGCTTGGCTTTTAAAGAGGGCTGGCAGTTTTATAACAAGTGATGTTTTTACCCATGAGAGCCCTGTGGAGCCCTGGGGACATGTTTCCCCCTTCTATCTGGAGGGTGGATCTGCAGGAGCCTGGGGAGATGCTCTTCTCTGGGTGCAGCTAGTTGGGAGTATTACAGATAAATCATCTCTGAGCACTAAGCCACTATGAAAGCACAGAACCTCCCAGCATGGTGGGTCAGTGTGAATTTGAGCATCATTTGGAGCAGAGTGACAGATCCCATATGACTAAAAATTCCAGAAAACCCAAGCCAAGGCAGAGAACAGGGGAGGGTCTCTCCAGTACGTGTGTATCTGTTCTTTCTCCTATGAAGAACATCATCATGGTGAGCGAAGGTGCTTGTGCCTTTATTGGGACTTTGGGCTGTTTTCACTAAGTATGGCAAGAAAACAGCTGCTCTTGGAGATGATGTTAAAGGTCTCTTCCAACCCAAACAATTCAATGATTCTATAAGCAGCTCTTGTTTATGCTTGCACAGCCATGGCAATCTCTTTTAGGCAACACAGCCGTAGCAAATTGATTTGACAGGCGAGCTCACATGGTTTGATGTGAACATTGCAAGATTGAGCCATGTGTCATAAGCAAATGAAACATTTTATGGACCTATTTGGGGATTGTTGGATGTGCACAGCCCAGGACAGCATGGGGCTGGTCGCTTTTGAATGAGCAAAAGGTTGGTTCCTGGAGTCTGTATCTTCTCCTCTGGGACGCAGAGGTCACATCTTCCCTCCATGTGTTTTCCTGCCTGCATCCATCTGGTTGGGGTGCATAGGGAAGGACAAGGGCTTGGTTTGGTGTGTGAAACCAACCTCTCAGCTTGCCCAGAGAGGTGATGGATGCCTCATTCCTGGAAACATTCCAGGTCAGGTTGCTCTGAGCAACCTGCTCTGGTTGCAGATGTCCCTGCTCACTGCAGGGGGGGTTGAACTAGATGACCTTGAAAGGTTCCTTCCAATGCAAAGCATTCTGCAGTTCTGTTCTATGAAAGAGAGTGTGCAGTTAGGGAAACCTCTCAGGTGTTTTATGGTCATGGCATAGTCCATAAAACCATCACAAATTGAGTTGTTCCTGGAAGTTGATGTTTGTATTCCTGTAGCACCCCAATACTTGCAGAAGAATCGCCCCATTCAAGCTACCAATCAAAAAGTGGCCGTGGAGGCCACAGCCATGCCAGCCAGGGGTGGGTGGATGGGGCAGGGGTTTAGGATGCAGGGACCATACAAGGCAGCTCCTGTGAGCACGGCCAGGGGGGAGCAGTTTGCAGAGAGTCTCCAAAAATGGATGTTGGTACAAGCGTCATGTAGAACAATAGTGATTCTGTGCTGCATTTCCAAAAGGCCTCGATCCCATCAGCCCCTGGCCCTGTCACTGCAGGCCCTGGACACGACATGGACTCTGTGTCCCTCCCTCCACGGGGCAGGAGCCTCACCCAGCTCCTCCCTGTCTGTGCTGGGGAGCTGCAGGGAGGAGCCCCACTGCAGCATCTCCATGAGCAATCCATCCCATCACCTGCTTCCCCAGGGAGCACCTTCAGCATCCAAACCGCCATCCACCCTCTGAGGGGTTACAGCCAGCTGGGAAGGTCCTGTCCCCATCTTAAAAAACACCCAGGAGCTAAATCAGGTGGTGAAAGACTGTGAGGAACCACATTTTTCTTCTTGTTTTTTTTCCCCCTCTTCCACTGACCTTTGAAAATGAGACCACTTTAAACCTGAACTGGTGGTGGCCCTTGGGTGGGATCTGACTCACAGCGTTCCGTGACCTCTTGCCGTGGAATTTCACCTCGTAATTTCTGCGGCAGGAAGAAATCCTCCGAGCGGGCTGTCTGGCTTCAGAAGCAAATCTAAGTGCCTGTGGCTTGACAAATAAACATTCTGAAAGCTCCTAATGCCTCACAACCTCGCCTAAGAATAGCTGAACTTCACAAGACCAAAATACCTAGTGGAGAGTCTGGCCTCTGACACTGCCCAAGCGAGGAGCTGAGGGCCGTGGTGGGAGAATGCTGGATTCCGGCTGGCCCCTCCCTGTTCCTGGCAAGCTGCATCCCGGAGGCTTCTTCAACCGTTGTGTGCCACAGCCACCTCGGAGCTCTCCTCCAGAGATTCACCTCATCTGTTTTTAAACAATTTATTGTGTCCTTCACACACAGCAAAGCACTCCTCGTTTGTCCTGGTGGTTTGAGAGCACTGTTATTTGCCTGGATCAAAGAGGGGTCCCAGGTGTTTTATACGTGTACATGTCACGCTTCTGAGCACCTAACATTTCACAGAAGAGAGAACATTTGTCTGCTAGTTACTGAGCAAGTAAAACCCCCGTGACTGAAAAGGGGATCAGATTTTTATTCCATTTTCCCAAAAGTGGGGTGTTTTTTTGGGTAGTTGTTACTCGCTTTTCTGGGGCACGCTTTGCAGAAGTGTGTGCTGTGAGCTGCCACCGCTTTACTTCTTGCCCTCCCCTGCACTTTTTTAGCACTTTAATCTAACCCCAGGGAAAACAGAACAAAACACGAGTTCAGCTGAATGTCTGTGACCGCAAGAGCTTCCTGTAGGAGCCCAGAGTTTTCTGTTGTAAAAGCCTCCTCGTTGCCATTACGGCTCGGGGATCGTCACAGCTTTGAGGATGGGCCTGAGGGCTGGGTAATGGTTTTGCTGCAGCATCCCTGGAGCAGCAGGGGAGTTGCTGTGCCTCAGAGGCCACGGCTGCACATCAAAGGAGGTTTGTTGTTCAGAAATGAGAGAAGGAAATTTTGTAGGAGTCATCTCCTGCCTCCACCAGCCAGCAAAGCCAGAAGAAAAAAAACCCTTTTTGATATCATGGTCCCTCTCTCTTGGGCCCTGACAAAATAACCTTAGCAGCAGGGGTTGTCCTCACTGTGGGAGGTCCAAAGGCTCCCTTAAGACCCTCTTTTCCCTTGACTCCCTGGTGCTCTGTTAAAATCGTGAGGAAATGCCCAGCTCTTGTTCATCTCACACGTGGGAGCGAGGGCAGATGGAGCTGGGCGCCGACCTTGCCTGTGCAGAGCCCCAGGCACTCCACGGCTGGGCAATGGGAGGTTTTGTCCCTCCCTGTCTGGGGCCAGGTGTTACCTGTGCCAGGCTGTGCTCTGGCTGTCTGGGCACTGCCAGGAGGGCTCTGCTCTCCCTTGGGGTGCCCGCTCCAGACCCCCACAGTCAGAGCCACCTCTGAGCTCTGCTCACAGCCCGCCACGTTCTTCAGCCTGGAAATGAAAACCCAGGTAGCAAATCACAGTGTTGGTGGGACCACCGGAGCCTGAAGACCCTGCTCTGATTTACAGCAATTCCCACCCCGATTTGGAAGGTGTCTGGGCTCCTCTGGAATCACAGCAGGCCTGGTTCACCCCGGGTGCATGCTGAGTTCACAGCCCAGACGGAGGCCACGCAGCTGCCCCCACTGCTGGAGCTGCTGCTCTCTGACGCTCCAGAGCAGCGGGAGCAGGGCTGGGGGTTGCCTCTGTGTTTCAAGAAGAGCAAAATCAACAGCTTCACCTAAGATTCTGGCTCGGATCAGCACTAGTGTGGCCAGCAGGACTAGGGCAGGGATTGTCCGCCTGAACTCAGCGCTGTGGAGGACACACCTTGAATCCTGGGGTCAGTTTTGGGCTCCTCCCTCCAAGAAGGACCTTGAGGGGCTGGAGCGTGGCCAGAGAAGGGCAACAAAGCTGCTGGGGAAGGGTCTAGAGCCCAAGTGTGGGGAGGAGCAGCTGAGGGAGCTGGGGGTGCTGAGCCTGGAGCAAAGGAGGCTCAGGGGAGACCTTCTGGCTCTGCACAGCTCCTGACAGGAGCCTGGAGCCAGGTGGGGGTCGGGCTCTGCTCCCAAGGGACAAAAGGACAAAAGGAAATGGCGTCAGGTTGTTCCAGAGGAGGTTTAGGTTGGATAGGAGGAAAAAATTTCTTCCCTTGTCACAGTTTGTCCCAGGCTGCCCAGGGCAGTGGTGGAGTCCCCATCTATGGAGGGCTTTCCATGGGATGTGGTTTAGTGGGAACTTGGCAGTGCTGGGTTAACAGTGAGACTTGATGATCTTGAAGGTCTTTTCCAACCTAAGTAAGTGATTCCATGATTGTATGATTTAAAGGTATTATTTCAGGTTACTAAACAACTAAAATGTGCCTAAAAATAACAACCAAAAACGCCATTACACTGATTTGCTGCAGCC
>NW_008586583.1:0-16204 GCF_000691845.1 Merops nubicus | reverse complement strand
CGGTCCCCGGGATCCCCGGCGAGCACTGCCCGGCTCAGCCCGGCTCGGCTCAGCTCGGAGGAGCACGGCCGGCAGCATCACCGGTGCCTTTTGTGCTCAAACCCCAAAGTGTAACTAAACTCCACCATGCTCTTCATCCCCAAAGATCCCGGCTCTCCCAGGGCTGAACAGAGCAAACTCTTTGCCCCTTCACCCATGCAAACTCCTAGCTGATGCACTTTCCCTCACATGGAGAAGCCTTATTTATTTATTTTTTTTTCTGATGATCGTATCAGTCTGCAGTAATGATTTCATATGACCTCAGCATAATAGAAATGTACTTCTTTTTTTCTTTTTCCCCCCAAGTTTACATTTGCACGCAAGGATGTGTAACAACAGAGAGAATTGATTTCTTCCCCTGTATTATCTTTGGATAACATGCATACCATCTTTGCTAGCTAACAAAGAAATAGGAAACCTCTCTTCTTTTGCTTCAGGATACCCATATGACACCCTGTTCCTGTATTTACTCTAAAGCAGCTGGGCATTGATAGCAAATTAACTAAAAGCCATAGAAGAAGTTCATACCCATTTTCCTCCCTACCATGTGTAAGGAGAATGAGTACAATGTACCTTTTTTTAGCAAGATTTTTATTGAATTCTATAATATGTCAATGGTTTTAAATTTAAGTCAATTGAGGCAAGGCCACATGTTTCCTGTAGCAGGCCAGAAGAGAGCAGTGAATAGGGAATATTCACATCACTGTGGATTAGAGCAGCATTTGCTGTTAGTCCCATTGAAGTCTGCATTCAGCTAAAGTCCAGCATAAATTGATCACGCCCTGCGTCAATTAAGCAAGTGTTACAGTAAATTGGTATGAGTGGGTGGGGTGGTTGGGTGCAGGTGCTGCCTCTTCTCTATCAGCTCCCTGTAGAGAGGCTGATCCTGTCCCTGTATATACCTGATTTTGGCATATTTGAAGTTTCTTGTGTTTGGGTGATGGAGCTGAGCTGTGACATGCTGTATCATCAGCCTGAAGGACTGGGAGAGCTTTGGGGTTCCTCACTGGCAATCAGGACAGGAGTAGGTTTTGCTGTTGTTATGAAGAGCACTAGAAATCTCCTGTCTGCTGGAGATGAAATCTCCCATCACTGGAGATGGGGAGTACTTAGCACTCTTTAGGTGTGTTTGGACAAGGGTGTTGTAGGGCTCCTCTGGATGTCCAGGCTCAGCAGCTTCCCAGCCCAGCTGGCCCAGGAAGGACAGACATCATCATCTGTTTGCTCGTTGTGGTTGGACCTCTAAGGTAAGCGACTGGGGGAGTACCAAACTCAATGGTCTGATGTGCTTGGAACTTGTGCATTTGACTTTTTTAGAGGAAGGTCCCAAATGCAAATCAGAGGAAGGTGACTTCCCAATGTCTCCTTGGGAAGAGCGTTTTGTTGACTTCCAGTCTTATATGACACAGCAGGACAGACCAAGCATGGATAGAAAGGCAGGGCAGGTGTTCCCAAAGCAGGTGTCATGCGTGGCAGGGAAGATGGAGACAACTAAACTGCTTTGTACTGTGACCAGCTTTGCAAAAGGGTGTTGTGGTTCTGATAAGGGGGTCTCTGGTGCAGAGTCCAGATGTGCAGCATTCCAGTGGTGTGAAGGGCATTTGGGCTGAGCTGGGTCCTGTACCAGCTTAGTGCTGACAGGATTCCCTTCACCTTGGTGTTATTTTAATTTACACCACTACAAGTTCAAGCCTGGTCTAGCTTATTGGCTTGGTGTGTTTTTCTCATTCTCTGGGTAAAATGGAGAGCTTGCCAGGAATGTGGTGGGTGTAAGTCTGGTGTCCAGCTGTGCCACACAATACCTATGGTAGAAATGCTGAACATCACAGATTCTGCTGTCTCCACCACTTAGCAGAGGAAGTATTAGTTTTAATGAGCAGCAGCCTATGAAATAATAAATATGTCTTCATTTATTCGAGCGCTGCAGCATCCTAATGAAGCTTAACAATGTTATAAACCACATAATCTGAACCGAATCAGGTATTTTGCCCATTTTGTGACTTCTACTTAATAAACCTGAAGCCTTTCCTGTTTAAGTAGGAAGGCTGAAGTCAAAGTGATGTTAAAAACAGTATGAGATGGAGGGGGGAAAATTAGGATTGTGTATAGACTCCCTAAAATAACGACTCCGTGGTTATTACGCTGTGTGTTATTTATGCTTCCTTCTTATAATTCTGTATTGCACTCCCCTTTTCCTATCTGTACTCCCACTTTGTGGGTCATTGTATATATAGTGTAGAGTACCCCATGAACACTTGTAAATGCATTGACTCCCACAGTTAGAATTTTTTCATTCCTAAAGAATCCACAGCGGGGATAATGATTCTTCTTATTTTTTCTGCATTTAATGCCTTTTAAATGGCAATTTTGTGACAGTGTGTGCTTCAAACTTTCCAGAACTCTGCCACAAAGTAAAGATAGTCTATTACTGTTATAGATTTTATGTTCAGTCAGTTTGCTCTGAAAGGGTGTGTGGACATGTATGCACAATGTGTGATTATTAGAAATTCTCTCCTCCGTTTGTAGAGCCCCAGACTTTTGTCTGTTTAGTAATATATCATGGAAACAGTGCAAAGCATTACCTCGTGCATGAGTGCTCCTGTAGTGTTTGTGCTGAGCTTTATATGTTGTTTTAACATGTGAAAAGAGAAGGCTGTGAAGTGCATATTTTTCATTTCCTGATAATTGTAGTAGGTAGTTACCGGGAGTGAATGAAGTGAGCCACGCTTCAAATGTGCATTTTCTCTTCAGATACAATCTTTCACAGTATTAGAATAGGACATTGCTGTATTAAGTGTTACTGTTGTAGATGGCAAACGTATAGTCCTCAACGCTGATAAAGAGTGGGGAGACCATGTACTGCATGATACAGCGACTGGCAGGGGAGAAAATAGATACCTATTGCCAGAGGAATTAATACCTTGTATTGTGATGGTACAGAGTATGCAAATATGATGGAGGGAATACTTTTGGGTGTCCTGTGTAGTAGGTTACATGATTGGTGCTTCTCTGAGCTTCTCTATTTTCCATCCAAATATCTCTATTTGCCAGATTCAGGAGGAAACAGAAGTAGAGGCACTCGGTGTGACTGTGGAAATCCTCACTGCTAAAATACTGCCATCTGAGTTTAGGTCTGACTAAAGAGCACTTGAAAAGCTTCCCAGGAACTGCATAATTTTGAAAGGTCCAGAAGTGAGGCTGTTGTTTGGGAAAGGTGGCACGAGCTCTGCTTTAAGCCATTAAAGATGAAAATTAGTATTGAAAATGGTAGCTAAGATCCTCAATGGGTACAAGGTGGCTTAATTTGTCTTAAAGTTAGAGCACCAATTTGTGTCATGGGACTATGGTCTCAACAAAGATTAGACTGAGATAAATCTTTCCTGAAAGAGTCTCCTTTAAGAATTAGGGTACCAATTTCTACTCTTAAAGGCTCCAAACCTTGAATTTTCTCTTCATGTCCTGGCTGGTAAGTTTAACACTTCCACCCAGGATTTTTACTGCCAGGGTGTGACATGGTCTCTTATGCTGAGAGCTCCTCTGGCAGGATAAAGTTCCATTTCTTTGTCCATCTCTCTCTGTGGGAGAACTTGTTGCAGTGTTATCCTCCTGTGGCTGGCTGGGGGATCCTGCTGCTCAGCATAGGCTCTCTTCCACCCCAACCTGCAAAGAGGGGTTTGTGTCCTCTTGTGCCTTTTTTTTGCCACTTCTATGTAAAAATAACACTGTTAGCCATCCCAGAACTCTGATCCACATCTATAAATGGTGCAGCTGAATAATCAATTTCATTGATTTCTTCCAAGAGCCTCTGTCAAAATGATCACACGGTGCTAGACTGTTTTCCAAACCTGCAGCAACAACGTTACTGGACTAATGCCATTCCTTTGGTATCTCTCCATGCCTCTGTACCTTTTTAAGATTTTCTTTTTAATGGTATCATTTGCATTTTTGGGGGGTGGAAGTGAGCAAATCTATCTGAATTGCAAAGAATTTACGATATCTGTCAAATGAGTTGATTTGTTTGCACACAAGAGAAGTGCACAAACTTCTACAATAAATAGTTGTCTGGGTGTGTAAATCAGGAATCTACAGACTATCACTGGGTGTAAATCAGTAGTGACTTCAGTGGTACTTGCAGAAGGATCTGGCCCTTATGCCTGTGACACTACAGAGTTACAGCTGAGCGGGGCCATTGATTTCAACATTGTGTTAATGATGGGTGGAACACTGATCCTTTCAGCACTTTACCAGTGCAGTGCTTTCTTCTGTAGAGATTATGGGTTTAAGGCTAATTTTTTCCCCACTTTTCAAGAATCTGATAATTATTATTCTTATTATGACTTGTGTTTGTTACCATTCACTTCCATGGGACAGGTGGACTATAGGTATGAGTTGACATTGATGGTTGGAGTTGAGAGAGTAGATGGGGGTGGGAGAGAGGAACTTCTTTCCCTGCAAGGCGAAATATTGCTGATAGCAAAGGAAATGTATCCGTGGAGGAAAATACCACTGGGGTGGGAGATGGTGAACAGAGAGGTGCTGAGCACATTAGCAATCACAGCAATCGATGGAGATAGTTGTTTTCTTCCTGTGATGCCCTGCTAATGTTGACTTAGCCTCCTCCTTTATTAATAGCCAAAGTACCTGTCAAAGACAACACCGGTGGCTGCAGCTGAAGCAAAACTCTTGGCAGATTTTTTTACTTCCTCTTGTTTATTGTTTGCACTAAATCTCCTTATTCATGCTGGTCCCAATGTAAGTGAAAGGTGAAGGCTTGTGACACTGAAAACCGGGGCAGTGTATCAGCGAAAAATTGTGATAAGCAGTTTCCTTCCTTTAAAGTGCACAAAGGCTCGGGCAGGGCTGTCTCCTGGGGTCTGTGCCAGAGCTAGAACCGTGGCTGGGGGAGCTCTGCTCCTCCTCACACCCCCCAGGGATTCCCCCAGGAATGCAGAGAAGCTGCCTGGGTTTGTTGGGCTTTTTGCTAGCATCACGCCTTATGTGTTTACTGGAGAAACACTGCTGATGCTCTGAAATATAACTTAATAAACATAGATAATATAGTTCTCATTAATATATCCAAAAAAGAGCTGGGGTATGTCACAGGCATAAGCTCATCTTCATCTTTTAATTTTTTGCTTTCTTCTTGCCCCTTGTTTGTCTTGGGAAGGGAACAGAAACAAAGAAGCTTGCTGTGTGCCTTGGCCCATACCTGCTGCCACCAAGTCCCTGAGCTTGGTATTTGTGCTGGTGGACCCGCTGTGCTGTGACCATGTTTTTACACCTTCCTATTATGCAAGGAGTTGCCTTCTGTGTGTTTGCTCAGGATATAAGAATATGAAAAATTGCTGATCGTAGATCATCTCCATAAATCTTACAGACAATAAGTCATAAAATGTTGTGTCCTTACATATGGCGGTAGCCCAGGGACAGCTTTACCAGATGTGAGCAACAGCTCCTGGAAAAAAAATTCCCTTGAAAAACTTTCCCAGTGTTTACAGTGCCTGGAGTGGAAGCTGTGACTTGGGCAGGCTGGGACTGCTGGTGGTGTTGCTTTTCCCTTTTTTCTTTTCTTTAGTGCCTCCTTAGTGCTACATTGACACATCTTCTGCATGGTAAGAATTCCCTGTGCACTAATTAAAAAGCACTGTAATTTAACTTCGCCGTGGCATCAGTCACACCAGGACAACAGCATGACAGACCCTAAGGAGACCTTCAGGTGTTCCCATGTTTCATGCATCTCCCTTTCCAGAATCCCTCCTCCTGCCTCCACACCCTGCCTAAGTGTTTTTCTCTCAGGCAGCTTAAAAGACAGACAACTGGGTTATGGTCTGGAAGTTGTCTTCTGTCAATAAGCGAGGCCTGGTTAGCTTTTTCCTCTCCTGGTTTGCTTATCTATCAAGGCAAATTAAAGGAGACACAGGAAGGGAACTTATTGTCTAATAATCATGCCAGGCTGTTAGATCTCTCTGCTCATGGAGGGAGCTGAAGTGTTTCAGCAGCAGCAAGTGAAACCCATGTGAAGTTGCCAGGCTTTGCTCTGCATTTGAACATAGTGGTCGAGGCTGGGATTATTCCCCCTGCCCCCCACGATGTAGCTCTGCTTTTATTGTCATTCTCTTCCCTTTGTGACTCCAGCTGCAGAAAAAAGAATGCAAATAGCAGCCGCCAGTTCACAGTAATTCTCTGTGGGGTAAGGCTTTAACAGAGGCACTCTGTGATTTACTGTTTCAAACACTTTCAGCCTGAAATATCTGTTGCTTTATCACAGGAGGGGTGGTTGTCCCTTCTTGCACCACCTTTCCCTGGGGGCTGTAAAGGGACCCTCCTTGTCAGCCCTGCGACAGGCAGCACCAGGCAGCCCGTGGCTGGCTTCTGGTATGAGAGGGCTGGGAAGTGGGGTTTGCAGGTAGCTGCTCTCTCTTCTTCCTAGTGTCTGCCCTCTGAGCCCAGAAAAGCAGTGTCCTTTCCTCTCAGGTTGTTGGTCATGCCCTCGTTGCTGCATCTGACTGTCCAGGTGAGGGTTGAAGCAACCTGTCCAGTTGCCCAGAGCTGGGCTGGCAGCATGGCTCTCCCTCCTGCACCCCTGAGCCTGGAGGATGCTTTGCTCCACTAAGACAACGCAGTCTACTCTGGGCAACAGTAAATTAACTCAGGAGAGTGGAAAAAAAGTTATCTTCTAAACTTGGTGAATATAAAAAGCCCCCTTTTGGACTGCACAAAATGGGAAAAGGCAAATTCTGCCTTGACATGCCCTTGGAAGGGCAAATTTTAAGGAGAGAACTGAAACCAAGTATGTTTTCTTGGTGTCTGCCTCCTGCTGATGTCGATGGGATCTGCAGCACTGGGCTCACTGGGCTGCAGTTGCTCTTTGAAGCACAGGGATAAGAAGTGTCTCCCTGACCAGCAGGTGCCCATGTGTGGCCACTAAGCCTTAGATCCTTGATGTCTGCTTCAGGAGAATGGAAAACCAAACTATGGCTCTTGAAAGTGTGGTGTGCTTCTGGGCGGAGGGGAAAGAGTCTGCAAATGGCACCACCTTACTCCTCAGCCCTGCTCCCTTTTTCTCTTCAGTCACAGTTGCCGACTTCAGTGCCAAAAATAACTTTTTGAATATACTCTTTTGCAACAAAGAGGGAATGAGTAGGAAAATTGGAGGGTGCGTGCCTGCAGAGCTTGGTGAAGGGCTCCACACCCTGCTTGCTGTGGGTGCACTACGCCTGGCTCCTGGGCTTGCAGAGAAGCCATCGTCCTCAGGAGCTGAGTGTGCTGGCTCTGCAAATCCCTCTGCTGAGGTGTGGGTGCCTCCGGACTATATCCCAGGCAAGGCAAAGAGCACTCATCTAGCTGGTTATTCTTTAGGGTTTTTTTCCTCTGCAGAAGCTGATTTACGAATAAAGCAATTCTGAGCAGAGGTATTGGAGTCCTGGTACTGCATGAGTCTCTTATTTCCCCCTTCTTCCACTTCCTCCAGTAATTTTATTTCCTCTGTGCACTGTCAACAAATTGGTGTTTGGTGTTAGAGGCACAAATTATAAATACATCAAGCAACGTAAAAGTGACTCTGTAACATTGGCCAAATGAAATCTTATCATTCAGGTATTATTTGTTGCTGTGTTAGATCAGGTTGTGTTTAAATTAATATGGCACAAGCAAGTAAACCCGAGTTTTCCTCATTCTTTCTATTAAAACACAAAACAGCAACAAAGAAACTACCAAAACCTTTGTCTGATGTTTTTAACAAATTAATATATTTACTTCGTGGGGAATCTTCTGATTTAGTCCTAAGCCTTCTGAGAAGAGTTCTCAACATGTGCTGAAGTGTTGTTAATGATTTGAGGTTGCAAAGTGAGATCTTAAAAACAGCTGAAAGCCCAGATTGGGGCAAGAGGGAAGGGGGAAGAGTTAGTGCTTGGGCATGGTGGTTAAGCATTGACTAGCAAAAGAAACAAGGTTTGGACCTGAACACTGTGAGCACTTTATTGTGTCTAAGACTTTACAGATTTTTTTCCTTGAGGTGAGGTTATATCCTTTATAGCAACATTTGGTATCTGCTTTAAATTATTAAAGGTATTTCATAGGGCTGTAGCTCTTTGAGCATAGTTTGCAAAGAGGGCCCCTGCCTGTATTCTTAAGGTAGGTTAATGATGACTTTCCTAGTGCAATGTGTCCAGGACACTGAGGTTAATAAAACCCGTAGCTCTTCTTCATGACTATCATGGGATGTTTAATGTTCAGGAGTGTGCAAGACCTCAGCTTAATGTTCCATATGAAGAATAGTGCTGCCAAGCACTCATCATCCCTAGTGCCAGCACAGGGCATTAGAGGTGCGAGGAATGGGCTGAGCACGCTTGGGAGGAGCTCAAGCACCTCTGAGCACGGCCATCCTCCTCTGTAGAGTCACAGACTCATTTAGGCTGGAAAAGACCTTTAAGATCGAGCCCAGCTGTAACAATCGTGGTCCTTGAGGGTGAACAGCTGGGACTGGCTAGTGGGGCTTGCTGGCTGGTGGTCCATGGCCACTGCCTGGGTCAAGGAGCATTTTGCTCAAGAGGGGCAAGTCCACATCTCAGTACAGTGCAGCTGATGATTCATTCTGAGCTGGCTTGAAGGCATTTGTTTATTTGATATGATCTCTTTATTTTCCTCTTTCCTCCTCTTCTGCCACCCCCATCTGAGAACGGGAAAGAATTTGGGGGGGGTGGAAGCAATAATGAAAGATTTGTATGGGAGTGCAGGGTTTGCTCTTGTGAAAACTCTCTCTGAAACAAAGAAAGAAAGAAGGTGGGTGTAATGGGGAGTTAATTTCTCCCTTCCTCTTTCCCCTCTCTCCAAAAAGAGCTTGAGACTTTAAAATAGTCCAGCATTGTTCTGGGACTTAGTGGGCTTTTCTAGCTGTGAATATTGCAGCAAATACCACAGCAATGACAGTATAGCACTGTCTGTATTCTCTCTGTGCGCTGGCTGGACAGGGATTTTTCATTTCATGCATCATTTACAGCCTTCTGCATTGATCTACAAAGTCAGTGCGTATTGCTAACACAAAGGAAAAGAAGAAAGGGAAGAGATAGGCCTGAATGACAAAGTTCAGATCTGAAATCGACTCTCAGTTCAGACTTCCCCAAAGCGTTCGTTGTGCCTTAGTGTGCCTCGTGCTACAAGTAGGACAGTATATATCACAACGATCAGATACAGGTTTGAGCCGAGTTTTAAAGCCCCCTGAACTCCAGAAAAAAAATTGTCAAGCTTGTATCACAACAAGGAATGTCAAAACCCTGGGCTGAGATTTTCAGCCCCAAGGAGTGGTCACCGGATGTACCTGTCTACTGGGAAATAGTTGCTTGTTGTCTGACACCTGTTTTTCCTCTAAGCTGAGACAATGGGACATTTCAGAGTACTAGAAGGTGTTTTTGCTAATTTATGCTAGCTCCTTCTAATGGATGGCTCACTAAGGGGGTATCTATCCCGCACATTAGCACTCGAGCCACGTGCTATTCCCTTAGAAGCACTTCCATGTCTTGTTGTGGGAGGGAATAGGGATGGGAAGGAGGGATAAAAGCAGGAGAGCACAAAGAGTGGTGGAAGCACTTAGGGGTTAGGCTGGAGTGACCATGGTGGAAGGGATGAGTGAAAGTATTCCCCCATGTTTCAGCCCACTTATAGTGGAGCTTGCAGCTTTTAGAAATAAAACATGGGTTCTCAAAAAATAAAGGGGAAGAGCAGGTGTGTCCCATCCAGGAGATTTTTAAAGGAGAGGGATTAATTATAATATGGAGGAGAAACATTGTCTTCTATAATTTGTCTTATTTCCAAGTATATCTCATACCAAATATATAAATATACACACACCAAAATCTCTTCCTTTGGCAATAATCTGTGTCTGCCAACACACACTTTAGTTAAAAAATGTAGCATTTTGTGATGTTAATTTTTTTAAAAAAGCTCTGCCTGGGCATGTTTCATACACATGCAATTTTGCTTTATCGTAGTAACAAGCACTCTAATCTCTCTCATCTGCTTTAATGAACTACTAGTATAATCTTGTCATTTTGGTTCCCTGTACCTTGCCATTCAGTGAGGTCTCATTTCCCCTGCCAGTTGCCCAAGGCTATTAGTCAGCAGCAAAGCTCACACAGAAAACCAACCCCAATCAAAAGCAGCAATGCCAAGAGGTAAAAAGTTTGTCTCTTGCCACTCCTCTGGCAGCCAGGCAAGTTCTGCAGGTTCCTCAGCCAGGGCTGAGCCTGGCAACTGAGCCAGCATGGCTGCTCAGGCTGTGATGTGCCCAGCCAGCACCCTGCTTGGGCTGAGCCTCTGCTGGAAGGACCAGCATGTCCTCTGGGATGTGGGTGGCTGGAGTGCAGCACCCCAAGCTCTGAGCACAACATCTCTTCTGGGGCAGGAGTTCTGGTGGGCATGGCCACAGGAGGAGTGGGGCCATGGTTTTATGTGGTTTTCAGTCCTGTTGTCAAGACAAAAAGGAATGAGGCACTTCAAATATTACAGGTAGAAGAGACATGAGGCGTGTTGGCTTCTACGTAATTCCCAGTCAAACACAATTTCCCATTTACAGGATGAGACAGAAAATTGTGGAGTTATCAGCTGCAAAAAAAGGTGACCCCCCAACCCCCTTTGGCAGAGGAGACAGGAGAAGTAAAATGCTGTCCCTGCATCAGTGGAGTGGAATTAGCAGAAAGGAGATGGGGAAGGAGCAGAGGGCTGAGATCCCTCCATGATGCTGCCTTGGTGAAAAGTAAGGATAATTTGCAGAGATCCAAGCATTGTTCTGGAGCAGACCCATGATCCAGCAGAGGTGGGCACACCTGTGAAGGGCTGAGGATCTGAGGTGCTGTTGTTCCTCTTCACATGTTGTGCACCCTACAAAGCCCCAGCCTCACTGGAAAGTGTCCCCTGTAAGGAGTTTAGAAGAAATGGCTTTCCCCACCTGCACTTCTCCCCTTCTCCAGTGGCAAATGTTGGGCAATGCTTGCACCACTGATTGTATATAGAAACCTGGAGGAGATTCCTAAACCGCTTTCCCTTGGGTGTTTTAGGAACTGACTCAAATGTTCTTTAAAGGCAAATCCCAAAATTCCCATGAGGAGGCTGAGGGTGGTGTTGGAAATTACCCAATGGCCATGAAACCCCTCTTGGCCTGTGCCTTGTCTTGGGGTGTGCTCTTGGCATCTGCAATAGCTTTGTAGGCAGTTGGGTCAGCCTGTGCAGGGGCTGTCTGCAGTGTTCCCCTGCCCAGATGGCCACTGATGTGCCTGCTCCTCAGAGAGCACTGAGCTGTGTGTGAGGGTGGTTGGGTGCTCTCCCTGGGGACCCTTGGGCTGTCCTTGCAGGAGCAATAAAAGCACACCCATGAATGCCACTGAGTAACCTCAGCAGTGGCCCTCAACCTTCTGCAGTGGTGACATTCTGGGTAGCTGACTGGTCTGTTGTATCATGTTAGCAAACTGCATTTACTCCATACCTGTAGATATGCTTGGCATTGAAAGGTGTTTTCTGCTTTTCTTTGAGTTTCAAAAATATCATCTGATATAGGTCCTTCTAGATTATCAACAGATTGCCTCCTTTACTTTGAGCTAAATGACTGCAACTAGGTTTTCAGGTCTTCAGGTTAAGCTTTGGTCTCTGTTTAAGGTGTCTGTGAAAAGGTAGCTTGTGCCAGATATAATTGGTGTTTAGTGTTGTGGTCATAAGAGTGAATGAGAACAATCCTACCATCCTTACTGACTCCCCAGATTGCTATTGGTTGCAATCACCTCAGAGCCAATATCAGGTTATGTCAATCATCGCTGCAGGAAATGGGCCCTTGACACAGAGGAATCCCATTCAATAGCTTTCTATATCATGATTGATTTCAAGACTTAGTATAAAAATGTATTGGAAGGTTCAGAAGATTCACCAAACTTTATATACCCTGTTGTCTCATCCTTCCAATCTGATGAAGAGAAACATTCTGGCCTTTACCTCTTCCTTCATGTGTCCTTAGAGTTTTCATTTGTGGTAGAGCTGTAATTACTTCCTCCATTTGCCACTACTTTGAATACAGTATCACTCTGGGTGAATGAGTATTCAGCCAAACATTACAAGGTTTAGTAGATCTGGAATCTCAAATTAAGTGGCCTCGGAATCCTTACCCCAGGGACCTTTTCTGCCTGGAAATTTTCATGTCTGCTTTGCCGAGTGATGCAAGGCCAAAAGTGATTTAGGGGGCTGTCTTGCTCTCAAGCCTAATTTCATCAGTGAGAGTCATCTTTTAGGTTCCTACTGCCCAAGTACTTTAAAGTGTCTCCTTGAAAGGGTTGCAAGAGGAAGATTAAGGGATTTATGACCTAGGAGAAGCAGGAGTCAGAATGGGCTTTGGAGCTGGGCAGGGTAGGTGGCTCTTCTGTGTTCTTCTTTCTTTTTTTGATCAAGTGTCTCACTAATAGTGGTATGAACAAGAATTAGTTATCAAACTTGATAATTATGACTGGCAATTATTCCTCCAAGCAGTGACCAGCTTCTCACAATCCACTAAGAGATTTCCTGTTTCTTCAAGCTCAGCTCTTCTCAGGTCACTTGATATATTCTGGATGAAATGAAAACACAAGAAAGTTGAGCCAGTGTTTGTCTCCTCGGATATCAAAATTAACTTCCAGTTAAAAACACTGTTCTACTTAAACATCTTGCTTTGGATTTTCTCTTTTTAAACCAGTGTTTCCACCTCTGTCAGTGGCACAGACATGTCACCATGAAGAACCAGTAAGAAAGCATGGTCCTTATCTGCTGTAATCTAATAAGCCGTCAGGGTGGAAAAAAAAGGAGGTCAGCCAAATGCGGCTCCTTTCAGTTTAAAATTCTGAAAATGACTCACTCCTTATTTAGTCTTATAATGAGCTCCCGCCCACTTAGGGCAAGCTTCTAATTTCAGTTGCTCTGGCGAAAATCCAGAGGGCTCCCATTGAAGTGGATGAAGCTCATGGTGATTTACATAGCTGCAAAGGAGATTAGATCCCGGCCTCGGGCTTTGGCTGCTGCCCGTGGTGGGGCAGAGCCTCCTGCTCCAGGATGGGGAGCTGGGTTTGGTGTAGGCTGAATGGGACGTGAGCTCAGGCGTGCATCACTGCTCTCAAGGGCTGGCTGTGAAGTTTCTGAGAACACCATTGGTGTCAGAGTAGCGTCATTTTCATCTCTCCATACCTACTGTACTACCTGTCAGTTTAGTTCTTGAAGTCTTGGTTTTTTTTGTTCCAAGGCCCAAGGTTTCTCATAGAAGAAAGCTATCAAGTACTTTCAAAAGTGAGCATAAGCACCACAAATTCTCAAAGATTTTTATTTCAATATGACTTAGACATCAGTCTTCAGACAGAAAAGTATTGGTTAAGTAATCTTGACTCTTCTAACTTTCCTGCTAAGAGAAATGAAAGTTAAGGTGTGTGTATTTTTAATTTTATTTCCTTTTCTTAAATCCCTCTTTATTCCTCTGTCTTGCTTTCCTGCCCTGCCCCCATCACTCTTCTGGAAAAGAAACCGAGTGTGCCTTGGAAGTCTGAAAGCAGTAAAGCAAAGCACAATGATGCAAAGGACACTGGGCACCGAAACTCCTTGAGTGTTTGTGGGAGGCTGCTAAGGCTTGGTGGTAAAGACTACCTGGGCCACTTGCCAAAACCTTGTCCGAAAGGAGTTCTTGGAGGGCTTTGGAAGTCACTGAAATCTTGAGGCTACCCTGGTTAATAAAGGTGCTTCCTAGCTTATCAGAAATTGTTCCTATAAAGGTCGTTTGCTTGGATTAAGGAACATGATCTACGCTCAAGGCAATAATAATGTCTGTAGTAAGAGGGTGTTTGAGCTGCTGGAAGGAGATCAGGAGTCATGGTTCCTCATACCTGAGCGTAGGCTTGTCTAGGGAAAAGCACTGCAGCAGGGCAGAGCAGCAAAACCCCATTGGACAAGGACCAACTTCACCTTGTGCCTCCAACGTTGCGGCAGGAAGGATCACCAGGGGAAAGTGCTGCTCTCCAAATCAGGACTTGGACAAACGCTTGTGTTAAGCAGCTGTACACTTAGAGCAAAACAAGAAAAAAAAGCCTCAAAGCTTTCAGAATCAGAGGCAGTCAGGATGTCAGTTTTATATCCACCCGGTGACACTAGAAGAAGCGTGGTGTTAGCACACGGGTTTCGGTGTTGACTCAAAGGAAGATTACCACCTACTCAAGCAGAGCAGCATTTCCTGGGCTCCTGGCCCACTGCTGGCCATGCTTGCCCCGGCTGGCATGTCAATGCACAGCTTGTGAAGGGAGTGCTGCAGGATACACACCAGTCTCAAATATCTTATTTAACGCTGACATTTTAGCTCCCAGAAAAGTGCAGTGGAGGTTATTAGCTCGGTACGGCTGGGCGAGACCTGGGGTGCGGGGCTGTCTATAAATGTCCAGGATGAATAGTGCTCAGGCACTTACAAGCTTAGCCTGTCACAACCTGTTGTGATTTATTGTGATTTAATATCATTCCTAGAAATTACTCCCAATACACATGTTGTATAATTATTTTAGAGAAAGGCTGTTTTTAATCACCTGGCAGAAGCAAGGTTCAGGCTAGAGCCATGGAGTTTTGACTAAACAGGACGATTAAAAATATCCTAAAGCAAATTACTATGCTTCCATTACATTCTTTAGCTTTTCATGGTGATTCTCCTATTGATTCTGGTTCTGAACTTGAATACGTGTTTTATACGTGGGGCCAAATTGCTGGTAAGACTTTTGTTGCTCGTGTGTTTCACTGTAGAGAGCGTGATGCCAGGCCACGTGCAAAGCTCACTGGGCAACGCCTTGCTTTGGCAGCCCAAAGGCTCACCTCTTCAGAGCCTTTCATGTTAGTAGGAGAATGAAATGCCCTGGTGCTTTGGAGGATCTAGGCTGCTGTCCTTGCTAGGGGGGGTCTAAGCTGGAGGAAGAACAGATATCCAAAATAACTATGACTCTCAGAGTTCAGCTTCTTGTATTCACTGTACCAAAAATGCTTATAACATTGTCAGAGACTTTCAGAGGATGTTACTCACAAATTTCAGTTTTAGACGTGAACTGAGTGTTTGTTTCCTTTGTTTTTTTCAGTCTGTTTCTCCCTTTCTGTGAGCCCTGGATCAGTACGATTTTGGAAAATAAAATACAAAGCTGCTACAGCTCTGCGAATTTCTCTATGTGGCACCAGGTCCATTAGTTTGATGTTTTACTGTGGCATCACTTGAGATGCCTTTGCAATAGGCATGCATATCATAGAGTAATGCTCCTAAGCAAAGAAGCAGTCCCTCCCTGCTGCAGTTGTGAACAAAGCTCTTTCAGATGCTGCGTTCTCCTTTATTTATATGGCTCTAAATGCTCAGATACTCTTCTAAGAGCACTTTTTTCCCTCCAGAAGTATCCTCTGCCTCCTGCATAAAATAACTCCGAGCAAGGTTTCCGTAATATTGATACCTCTGTAGTTTTACTCATAAGCTGTTTTTATTGTAAGTTTTGTTTTCAATGAACAAAGCAGTGGTTTCCTACCTTATATGAACACAAGATAACAAGACTTTGGGAAGGCTCGAGGCTGACCTGCAACTGGGGTTCATTGTGCAGACTAAGTACCCGTGAGCTGATGCCAGTCCAGTTCTCTCTCCTTCTGGCAGAGAAGATGTGACGGCTTTTTCTGCCCAGAAACTGCCCTGAGCCATTTTTAAGGGCCTGAGCCAACAAGATTCCTATAAGGGACTGAACAAGTGTTGGTCTCCAGGGCTTGAGCTGAGATACTTTAATTCTTTCTTAATTGGATATAATGAGATATGGACTAGGTTGGAAATTCCCACCATCAGCTTTGAATCTTGCACCACTGGAGAAGAAACCCTGGTCTGAAGTGTGTCTCATCACCAATTGCTGATGAGTTTTCATGTTTGAAAGCCTTCATCCCCCATCCTATTACAAAGTCCTCCTCTGCTCTTATTTAGCTCTCGTGCCTTTAGCTCAGTGCAAGCAGTGTTCAAACGAAACTGGAAGCCCTGGCTGGTTTCCTGGAGGCTTTGTCAAAGTGCTGCTGTCATGCTGCCAGCTGCATTTGGTCCCAGGGCTGCAACCTACTGCCAGTGCCTCATGGTATAAAGCTGGGGTTAGAAACACAAGTGTGTATTAAAAAAAAAAAAAAA
>NW_008586582.1:0-2581 GCF_000691845.1 Merops nubicus | reverse complement strand
GCATCCAGGCCTTCGCCAGCAGCTCCACCCTGCACGGGCTCTCGCACATCTTCTCCTACGAGCGGCTCTCGCTGAAGCGCGTGGTCTGGGCGCTCTGCTTCCTGGGCTCGCTGGCCCTGCTGGCCCTGGTCTGCACCAACCGTATCCAGTACTACTTCCTCTACCCCCACGTCACCAAGCTGGACGAGGTGGCTGCCACCAGGCTCACCTTCCCCGCCGTCACCTTCTGCAACCTCAACGAGTTCCGCTTCAGCCGCGTCACCAAGAACGACCTGTACCACGCCGGCGAGCTCCTCGCCCTGCTCAATAACAGGTGGGTGCTGCTGCTTGGAGGTGGCTCCTGGGTGATGTCTCCTCTGTGCCAGGGTGGGCCACCAGGTGTGGCCCCAGCCGGCCCACCACGTGGGGCTGTGAGTGCCACCACCCTCTCCTTGGTGTCTGGGGACGTGGATCCCCCGTGAGCTCAGCCCTGCTGCTGGGTGCATCCCACTGTGTGGCAACACCGGTGGCAAAGGGCCACCAGGTCCTGCCAGAGCCCCTGGGATGCTCCTGGGCCACCCTGGGGTGTCTGCGGGGCAGGTCCAGCACACTTGGCTCTGACACCATGTCCTGGGTGCCTGCCCCATGTAGTGACACCAGGGATGCCAGCAGCCCCAATTTCCTCGGGCCATGGGACTCTGTGGTGGCTGGGTTCATGGGGGAGCCCCTCACTCGCCCTCCCCAGCCCAGCCCCATGGATGTAACAGCTCCTTGGTGCTGCCAGGCCTTGTACTGGCAGTGAGGGACACTTCCAGCCTGTGCCATTCAAGGCTGCCCCAATTCATGCCCCCAGGGAGGGGTTTGCAGGCAGGGGAGCAGGGGCTGAGTCCCGGCACCCTCAGGCCACATCCCAGCGAGGTCACTGCCTGCAGCCATGGTGCCACCAAAGGCACAGGGCGGGCAGCTGGGCTGGTCTCAAGCAGGGCCAACGCTGCAGGACCAGCTCTGGGGCAAGTGGGACACGTTTGGTGTGTGGCCACTGTGGCTGCCCAGCTTCTCCTCCTTGCCCATCCTCCACACCTCTGGGCCACTTTGTGCTCGCGAATGCTCCAAAAACGCCACGTGCAAAGCACCTGGGACCTCGCTGAGCCCACGCCAGGGTCGGGGCAGATGTGGCTCACGTGGAAGAACCCAACTGGCCTTTGCTGGTGGGAGCAGCTGCCGTGGTCAGGCCTGATCTCCTGCCCGCTCTGTCCCCTAAGATACGAGATCCCAGACACCCAGACCGCCGACGAGAAGCAGCTGGAAATCCTGCAGGACAAGGCCAACTTCCGAAACTTCAAACCCAAACCTTTCAACATGCTGGAGTTTTACGACCGGGCTGGCCACGACATCCGGGAGATGCTGCTGTCCTGCTTCTTCCGCGGGGAGCAGTGCACCCCTGAAGACTTCAAAGTGGTGAGTGCCCCCGCGGCCGCCGCGTCGCACTCGGGGAGTCCCTTCAGGACCAGCAGCAGCTTCGTTTCGGGGGGTCCACGCCGGGTTTTGGAGGCCCAGGTGCCTCGTGCCCCACCCCGGAGGCCGTGCACAATGAGGCCTTTATCCCCCCGGGCAGCTGGGAGCGGAACAGCGCCGGCTCTTCGGGGGCTGCCGGATAAATTGGGCACCCGGGGGGGTGGTTGTTCCCCAGCTGGCTCCAGCAGGGAGAGTGCAGCTCCGAGCTCCCCATCCCCAGCCTCGGGACGTGCCCCCCTCAACCCCAGGGGAGCTGCTGCCCAGGTCCCAGAACGATTCGGATGATTTTAATCATCTGCATTAAATTCCCTTGAGGGGCTCTTTACCTCGAGCAGCTCTCTGCTCACTGTCAGCTGGTTTGTTAAATGGAGGCAAGTTGCAGCCCTCTGGGCTGGATCCTCTCCAGCAGGGTCGGGTCCCAGCCTGCCTGAGGTCACTGCCTGGTTTCAGTCCCGGGCTCTTCCCGGTGCATCCTCGTGTTTTCTACGCCGGAGCATCCTCAGGGACCTTCCTGCCTTCATCTGGCAGGGTCCAAAATATTCCCTGCTCTCTGCAGCCCCTCCAACTGGCAAAAGCAAAACAGACTCGCAGCTAGTTTATTGTTCCTGCCTGGATTATTCCTTGCAAGCATTTTGGGATGATTTAATGGGTTTGGTTAGAACAAGCTGGCCCTGCGCTGCGTTTCTGTTGCTTTTTGGATTCCCTGGCAGCCTTGCCTGGGGAGGTCTGTGCGTGGTGGGGATGGGGATGGTGCTGCCTGGCCCCGTGAGCTGTTTGGGAAACCTTTGCCCCCGTCCCTGCAAGGGGGTCCCAGGAGCTTTCAGAGGGGTTTGTTTGACGGGGGTAATTCCTGCCACCCCGCAGCTCCCTCAGCCTGGTGGCTGAGCTGGGCTCGGCGCTGCTCCGGGCCTGGTGGCACCGGTCAAGGGGTGGAGGGTGCTGGGGGACCATCACCTGGTGATGCACCCCCATCTCCCCAGCCCCCACCACCTCCATGGGGGTCCCTCCAGCACCTCTGTGTCTCAGGAAGCCCTTTGCTGGTAGCGGGATGCCCCCAGCGGGTGGTCTGCAGCCCCTCTCCCCTGGC
>NW_008586581.1:0-13290 GCF_000691845.1 Merops nubicus | reverse complement strand
TTCCAAGCCTCAAACCACAACAATTACGTTCTGACTAGTTTTGAAGAATAGATCTAAGAGTTGAGGTGGGGACTGCTGTATTATTCGTGACTGACTATGGACTGCAGGCATCCATGGTATTTGAGAGAGTCTTCAGACACAGAACTGTATTCAAAACCTCTCTGAGGAGACCCATTACCAGACCAGCTGTCATTCATGAGACATTATACTATGGTCAGATTGCTGCTCTAACTTATTCAGACACTCTTATATTGACTCACTGTACTTCCAAGGATCCTTTTGATCTTCTTAACACAAACCACATACACATATCCAGTTTTGCTTCTATTGTAAAAGGTATTTCTGTGTCAATATTCTTTGCTTGAATGTTAACTCAATGAACAAATTTTTTTTCCCTAAAAAAAAAAAAAAAAAAGTATTTTTAAGTGACTTGTGAGAAGTTTTAATGGAGTAAGAAAAAATGCATTTTTTTTTTTTTTTTGGTGTTAGGAGAGACAATTAGTACGCTTCTGCTTTCCCTTTCATTTAGTTAAAGTTTGAGTGTAGATGTGCTATGAAAAATACTTAATACTTTTAAAAATCATTTTTGAAGTGTTATTTGCATTTTGGAAGACTACAGGCCACTTACAGCAGCAAAATTTATAAATCTTCAGACTTCTACCAAAAAGAAAATGTCTGTATTTAGAAAGATCTTTAAGGTTTCTTCCAACCCAAAGTATTCTATGATTCTATAAAAATAAAAGGTATAATTCAGTTACATCACATCTTTGCGTCCTAATCAGCTTTCTAAACAGTTCCTTCTGCCTTTCTGTCTTCTATCTTCTGCCTTGTAAATGTCTATCTATGAACCTAAGCCTGAAATATTCAGGACTCATCCTTTTCACTTTTTCACTGTCGGAGTTAACGACAGAATTACAACCTTTCAAAAGCACACACAGCATATCTTGTGCTAATATCCAACTTCTCCAGTTCCATTTCATCACATATTTATGCTCTAAAAATATGTATTGCATTTTCACTTTTAGTAACTCTTTTCACTGAAACTGTAATCTCTTTGTTGGTCACATCACACCCATTATCCCCTAGTCAAGATTTGTCTTTGCTAGTAAATTAATCAGTACCAGAGGGCATTCCTAGGCATGAGGACATTCTTGAGCACCAAACTTCTCTTTTTTTTATACATATATTTTTGGGGTATTTCTTGACCAGACTCCATCCAGCCCAAATCAGACTGTAGTAGGAAATTTCAGGGCACCACTCTTGTGTTAAGCTGAGCTATGAACATAACATTTAAGGCCAATGATTAGTTTGGATGAGGCCATTTTGTTGTAGAAGGTAAGAAAATTTAACGGTATGGACACAGTCTGTTGGTCTCATTACAATGGCTCAGTCCCAGACACATTTAATTGACTGGCATTTGTAGTCTCACTTCTCTTTTCACTACATTTCATTCAAAAAAAGTGCCTATATATTTCCTATCCATATAGTTCATCCTATTAAACATACTATTTTTCCTATGTTGTTGTCCCTGAGTATTCACATGAGCATTTATTTAGTTTTTCTTCTTCAATCACATAAATCTTTATGTATAAATTTCCCTTTTCTCTTTTTATACCTCTTCACACAGAACTCCCCATATTCTTCTCCTAACTGTTCTACTTTATTCTTGTTATCAAAGTGTAAACTCTCAGCTGGTGAGAATAACCACTTCCCTTGTGAGTGGAACCAGGAAGGAACTTGTTCGCCAAACTGTTTTCATCACTTCATACAATGCTTCCTTATGGGCTGTAATGTCACTGATTTAAATTTTAGTGTCCTGTTTGGCTTTTTTCTTTTTATTCTTGCCATGAACCTGTTAGCGCTTTGGTTGTAATTAATCAGGTGACACAGAATATGTCTACAGAGGTAACTGTGTATGCTATAGGGGTACTTCTGGTGTTTTCAGAGTGTACTTGAAGTGATACAGTACAGATTTGAGTGTAATGCTGATATGGCTGAAATGTAGTTTTTTTTCATAAACCAAAATACCCTATAGAGCATGCTTCTTGCAATGTAGACATGAGATCAGTAAATAGTGCTCTGTGCAGACCTGCATGATGTGTGTGCCTACGATGGGCAACTTAGCCAGTCAAATTCATTGCTGATAAAGACAATGTAAGTCTGGTTCTAGAACCATAAATAATCACTGCAAGTCAAACCTTGGTCCCTCCTGTGTGTTGCACCCATTATGTAATTTAGTCAATTCATAGATAATAACATAGTAGCAGAAATCAGCCTAGGATGTTTTGCATTCCAAACAGAAAAATATAATTACAGTATCAATTATGAATTAATTAAAATTTATATGAGCTTATGCACACACAATTTTGCTTCCTTATACATGACATAAATACAGTTCTTTAGCTTTCATGTTCAGGAACAAATAAATGCCTATTCTTACCTATCCTCATCAGTGGATGCTGAGGTGAGAATACATGAATGCCATAATGCAAGATCTCCTAGTTTCCAAAGTTTTGTGACTCAAAGTTTTTCTGAATTGGAAATGATCTCATTCTCTGTGATAGATTATTCTCTTGCAAAAGCTTTCAGTGTCTTATCAACTCACGCTTTAACAACATTCTGTGGACAGGTCTTTGCTAAGTACCCAATGGTGACCAGGGACTGTTTCTTTACACCTGCAGCCAAAGAGAGTCTTTCTAACTTACTGTAACTTTAAAATAAGCTCTGAAGAAACACAGTGTAGAAAAAACACACATTGCAGGCTGAAGCCTAATGCAAAGCAGGCTGCCCTCAAAGCCAAAAAAGATTTCAGGGAAAGCAAAGACCCAAACACAGAGAAATCGTGTGTTGACATAAGGTAGAAAGAATAGGAGGAAAATGAAAAGGATGAGTGCAAACCAAGTTGTTTGTTTTTTTTTTTTTTAATCATTTTTTTTATATACTTATAGGTAGTTTCCTATGTGAGTGAACCATTTCAGATTTAAACAAAAATGAGGCAAGCAGAGAAAAGATTTTGGTTTTACTGGTGCATAGAAGTCTGGAGCAGGTAATTATGCCTAAAGCTAAAGCATCATAACATTGACATGAAAAATGTACAACCTGGGAAGGAAAAACAGAGGTAGAAAATAGTGTTTAAAATTCTCCTGGTAGCTGTAAAGTGACACCAACTATTTGAGTCACCTGCATAAGTGTGTGGTGTACTGCCATACTCTGTTGGTCATTAGTGATATCCAGGCCTCTGCTAGGAGCCAAAATAAGAGAAAGTGTTAGGAACTGTACTTGGCCAGTGTCTCTTGGTAAGGAGCAGAACAAAAATCCATAGGAAAAACTTGTGGCTCAAACAGTAGAAAGAGTATCTGATGGTAGTGACTAGCAGGAGCAGCTAATGAAATGAGAAACACTAAGGGGTAGCTAGAAGAATAGGGAGCCATGGTGTAGGATAAGCATTCAGCTTGCCATATGACAGGAATGCAGGCTAATATAGTGCTCTTTTGGAAAAAGTTTAAGATGCTTGTGACAATGAGATTCTTAGGTTACCTCTGGAGGTCAAGACCCGTTGAGCAGACATGCCAAATATCTGAAGGAAGTAGTTTTTTGAAGATAGTCATGTCTCAGCTAAAACAACAAAAGTGAGCATCTTTGACGCAGATCTTGAAGGCTATAGTGTCCAAGTGAAGTCCTTTGTCTAATTGTCTGCAAAATTAATATTAAAGTGTACACTCCTAAATATGTTAAGAAGCCTGATGAAGTACGTGCTAAACATATATCACTGTGTTATTTAGCTCTCCACCCAAACCATGATAGACATCACCTAGAAGGCAAGGACAGACAGGAATAGGATATAAAAAAAACATGAGGGGATTACTTCTGAGGAGGAGGAAAGGCTGAATATCTAGCAGAGATGGTCAACAGGGTATACCCTTGGCCAGCCAAGACAAGGGTGCCTTCTTTGTAGAATTTCACTTTCCATATATGATGTACGTTTTTCTGGCATTATTACTACATATTACCACTACAGCAAAGACTTGTGCTTCCAACTTTGTCAGGTGTTACCTGGGAATTATTAACTTGAGCTTGCTTTTTGTAGGTAATGCATTTATCAACAGCAATTCTGAATGTATTATATCTGTCACCTTAATAAATTAAACCTATCTATTTTTAACTTTGCAAAACTGTCTCAATGAAAGTCCTTTGCAGGACTCTGAAACAGGCACATGTTGACTTTGCAAAACTTTTTCAGGGGAAGTATTTAGGGCTCTGGCAGGCAAACACCAAACTCTCACCTGTAACGTGACATGTGGAGAGAGGTTAGTTTGGAAAGAAGCAGTCAGAAGAAGGAGAGGCTATGAGAGGAGAAACAGGTCACAGCGTAGCAACACCTGATAGTTCTGCAGTGAGTGGCAAAGAAAGCACCTGGATGTCCTGGCAATGTAGGGTTACATGACACTTGTAACTAGATTAATTTTAACTAGATGTAATTATTAGATGTCCTGGCACTTCTTGTTACACAAAAGAAATCAATGTAACAGGGGAAACATTCTATCATTCTATACTGGTGTGTTTTTTTGGGGTTTTGTTTTGTTTTATTTTTCCTTATTTAAGAAAATATTTTTGTTAAATATATTGATTAATGTTCATAGGTGGGAAGAGCTGCTATCTGAAACTCTAGCTAAATGTTGCTGAGTGTTTGGATAATAGTTCAAACTACTGTTTTAGCATTGGCCTTGTAACTTTTCAACCTAGCCTTTGTTGCAACAATTTCTTCGTGGAAGAGTTACAACAGACCTACAATGAATATCTCTCTGGGGTAGAATATCCCCAAGTCTCATCACTGAAATTGCACCATAGAGGTCTTCCTTTTGAAAATCATTCATCTCTGTAACACTAACTGTAATAAGCTTGAAAGATTCACCATCATCTCTCCATTAGAAATAACCAATGTCAAAGCATTCATGCACATAGTGGATCATTACCCGGTGATAAAAACAGACTCTGTTAACACTCAGGACTCATGTGTCATACAAATTGTATTATTTCTAAGGGTTAAATAGAACAAAGCAATGAAGTTATGACCTGTGGATCGATAAGGAACTTACATCTCCAGCAATGTGCAGCTCTTAATCAAACTGTGGCTGCTCATTTATACCAAAATAAAAGGTCATTGATGCACTTTCAGAGAAAAGTTTGACAGCATTCCAGGACACCTACATTTCCTGATACTTAAAATCTTTTAATGAGCAAGAAATGTACAAGAGGAAGTTCTTCAGACTGAAAAATACAGTAACAGCTTAAATAAAAGAGGGCAGATACCGAAACTGGAAATAAATCTTTCAGTCCTCTGACTGACAAAGCTGACGCTAACAAAAACTTTTGTATCCGAGTTCTCTTTAAGAGCAATGACAATCTGAACATGTCTTGTGACTCTGCTAGGAGCCAAATTTTAATACACAAACTTTAGGAAAAACAAAAACAAAAACAAATTAAAAAACACTTAAAGTAATACTCCTCTGAACAAATGTTGCAGTTTTAATTGGGTTCAGTATGAAACCACATTTTATTTTTCATGCTACTAGTAAATGTTTGAATAACCACAATATTTGTATACTCTTGACATAGTGGCAATATATGTAATATAAGTTATTATGCAACAGATGCACCAGAATTGTCAGTAATGAGTCTCAGATTTGTTCTGTTATGAAATTAATAAAAAATAACCTGCCTTCATATAAACAGAGGAAAACATCACAAAGATCCTGTTCTTGTAGTTACTCAGTTTTACTGCAAAAACTTGTTAAAACTAAGTATTAAATGAAAATTCATTATTTGTGCTGGAGAATTGAAAAAATGAACACTAGGTTGTACAATTTCCTTAAGCATCGAATGTGCAAAATATCACCGTTAAAAGTAGTGTATCGTATTTTGGTCATGCTGTGTATTGTGTATCAGCATCAATTGGAAAGCTTAAAAGTAGTGGAAAGTTCTGGTCATTAGTTGCACTTACAGACTCACACACACACAAAAAAATAATTAAAGGTGTTGGATACAAGATTGTTAGTCTGCACTGTACAGATATCGGTTCTGATATGTGCAGAGTTAAACATGCATGGACATGTGGCAAAAGATAATAGACCCTGTAACATATAAAGTTTAGTCTTTAGGTTTCCTGTCTTTTGAGAAATAAGAGGACAGATTTTAAATAAGCACAGATTTCAGTGGCTCTGGAGGGGATTGGTGAAGCAATAATAGCAACAAATAAAAAACTTAAAAAAAACCACAAAAACCCTGATAAAGATGAGAAGGGAAAATATAAAATAAAATATTAAAAAGTACTAGAGAAAGAGTATGTTGCAGCTCACTCAGAGATAGGAATTGGGTGGTTACCACCTTGTTTAAGAGTTCTGCCTCTTCTTCCTTCTAGTGATGGCTCTGCTTTGAAGTAGCTTGCCTTGTCCACTTCATGCTCCTTCCCCTTCTTAGTAAGAATTTCTTCCTTTACTGAATGGGCTGACTTTCACATCCTGTATTTATTCTTATTTTTATGCTTCATTATTTTTTCTGGATGAGGGGATCGAGAGCACCTTCAGCAACTTTGCAGATGATACCAAAATTGGCAGGAATGTTGATCTGCTCAAGGGTAGGAAGGGTCTGCAGAAAGATCTGGACAGGTTGGACGAATGGGCTGAGGTCAACTGTATGAGGTTTAGCAAGGCCAAGTGCCGGGTCCTGCACTTGGGTCACAAAAACCCCAGGCAACGCTCCAGGCTTGGGGAGGGGTGGCTGGAAAGCTGCCTGGTGGAAAAGGACCTGGGAATGCTGGTGGATAGCCGACTGAACATGAGCCAGCAGTGTGTCCAGGTGGCCAAGAAGGCCAACAGCATCCTGGTCTTTATCAAAAATAGTGTGCACAGCAGGACAAAGGAAGTGGTTGTGCCCCTGTAATCAGCACTTGTGAGGCCACCACTTGAGTACTGGGTTCAGTTTTGGGCAGCACAGTATAAGAAAGGTGTTGAGTAAGGTATTTTACTTTCAATTTATCCTTGCTAGCAGATGGTGATATGCCACCTATTTTTCATTTACTTTACCAAAACTCTGCACAGCCGTTTTTCCTGAAAATAAAATTTTTGACCAAATCAGTCTTTGTGTTGGCACTAGTGCAGGGGAAAAAAAAAATATCCTACAGTAAAGACCAAGGCTTAAAATTTGTGTTCATATTCAGGTAATGTGTTCTGGGAGGTATGTTCACTGTAAGTTTGTATTCCATAGAATTTTAATTGGGTTCCATAGAATACAAACTTAGAGCTCTGCTCTTTTCTCATCAGGATAGCGAATAGGAAGGCAGTAAATACTGGGTGGAAAATTTCTGTCATGCCTGATACTTGAGCAGTGCAGGTATGTACCAGTATTATGCAGACTCATTTTCAAAATACAAATTATCTGCTAATATGACCCAATTAAACAAAGTGACCAAATCACTGAGATAATAATTAGTTATGTATGTAATTCTTTATCCATTTTAATTAGTCCTATTAAACTCAGAAATTTATTTTTAGCAAAAGGTGAAAACACAGACTTTTGATGTAGTCAGTAAAGCATTTTTGGAAAACAACAACCTGTAGATACATTGATATGGGCAAGTATCTCACATCACTCATCCCTGATAGTCCTTTATGTTAGATGCTAAGATAGCAGCATGATACAAGCTACCACTAAACTCTCATTCTGGCATAAATCTGAGTTCACGAGACTACAGTGAAACCTTCAGTCCAGAAAAAAAAATGGAGTTCCTTTAAAATTGTCTTACTTTCTTGTATCAGATCACTTTCTAGTTCTCTATCATTGACTATTTTAGCCTTAGTAAGCCAGACTTTACGTGACAGTAAACAATCTGACAGTGTCTCTATTGACAATGTTCATACATTTGTCAGTCTCTTATTCACAGCTGACATTCTGAGCATCTGCCATCCTCCAAGAAATCCAGGTCTGTTACCCTTATTTCATATACCAATTTTCTGTATTACTTCACTATGGTGTGCAACTCCCTGTGGAAAAGCAGCAATTACTATTCACAGTAATCCCTTTTGATTATTCTCTGGGTGTGTGTTTATGATTTCTTCTTTCAGCTGACAGGAAAGGATGGGCTCTTATTAACATAGTTTACATTAACTTATTAATCAATCATGTTACCAAAACCTACCAACAAACATTTGTTTATATTGTTTTCCTGTACAAAGATATTTGTTAAGGGCAGCTAATTAAGCCAAAAAAAGTAAAATATTGACAGAATGGGGAAGGCTACAATCCTTTATTTATTCTTAAACATGTATGAAGAGGTCATAAAACAAAGCAAGGCTATTAATGTCTCATACAATCATTTGGCAGGAAATTCTGTGAGCTCCTTAAAATATCATCCTTGTGAATTATTTGGGGCATTTTTCAAAATTATCTTTTTCTGTTCTCATTTTCTACACCTATCAACTTATTGCTACAAAGAAAGACATTTTTTGTTACTATACTCATCTAAGAAAGAGGAGAAAAAAAAATATTGACAGACCTTCAGAGAAATAGAAAGCAGTAATAGTTTGTGTCAGTTCATTTGAAAGTAAATGAATAAGAAGACAGTAAAAGCAAGTTGGTAACATTGCCCAACTAATACATTATGCCAACCTCAACTTTATTCAGGATGAGTTAGTGTAGCTTTCACATAGCTTTGGGGAGTTTAAATGTCCATATTTTCCTTTCTGATCTAGTAGATGAATCAGTGAGGTCTTTCTTAAGCTCCCATCATCAATATGGTAAATTTTGGAGCAGTTCTGCCTTTAACAGTGGATGTAAATGACAGACTAATAACAATATTTTTTAGGCTGTTACCCTTTCTTTTTTCATGACAGTGCTGGTGCAAAAAGTGCAGAATGCTGGGGATCCTCTTTTTCCTACTTTTTTTTTTTTTTTTTTTTCAATATGGCTTTAATATACTGGCATATGTTTTCTCAGAGATGCTACCAGCATGGTTGATGGGCTGAGCAGTTGAGTGGGTCTGTTAGAGTCCACCAGAAGCGGCTGTGTCTCGCATACAACAGCCCCTGGCCTCTTTTCACAGAGGCCACCCCTGCAGCCCCCCAGCTACCAACCACTTGACATCTACACTTGAAACTTAATTCATCATAGCATCATATCATCAGCAAGTTTATACCTAAAAACTAGTTTTAAGACCAAAGTTCTTCAAGAAGCTCTTCTCTCTTACACATAGAGTACACTGCTAAACAACACTAAGAATGGAAATTGTAAATGAAACATAGTGCTTCCTCCTGAAAGGAAATATTTCTTCCGAAAAATAAAACCTAATATCTTTTCTCCTTGCAGTGGAAACACTGTACTGTACCTATGAAAATTTCCATCAGTGTCAATAGAAGAATTGAACAAAAAAATGAATACAGAATAAATCCTATCATGAACAATTTAAAAATATTATTTTGAGTTAATATACTCTAGAAAGAGAAAAAAAACTTCCTTATAGCCTTTCAAAAGTCCAAGAAACATAGTTATACCACTCCTGCTATGTCTCAGTTACTTGACATGCCTTTTTACCACACTTAACTTATTGTAATGTTCATAGGGAAAGTGGCAGGAACTCCACTAGATTGAACTTCACATCTCCAGAGCAGAAAGAATATCAACACTGTCAGTGCAAATGCTATTTTCTTTGCCAGTTTGATATGAAATCCACGTAGATGACAACTCCTTATGAGGCAGAAGGTAACAATGACAATGTGAACAGCACTAGGAAGAAGATGAGAAACACTATAATACCATTTACAGTCAAAAGAGATATCACTTCCTGTCAGTGAATGTGGTGAGGACCCAGGTCTGCTCTGCCTGTTCAGTGCACAGACTGAGGCCATGGCTAGTTGGAAACAAAGGTGTGACTCGTGAAGGTACCATGAATATATGACCTAAGCAATGTCAGGTGCCTCATCCCCAGTTTCCAGCTGAAGTCCTGGCCCACACCCAGCAGCTTCAGGGGCTACTTGCCCTGGAAGCTATATAGTATGTTGTGATCAGATGGCAGGACCAGATACCTCCTGTCAGTCTAGCAGAAAGTACATCAGACACAGAAGGCCCTTCCGTTACATACTCAGGGGACTGCTATTTGGTTTCAGCCACTATTTTAGGCCAAGGTGCCATCATTTTATGGCAGACAGCTTTGTTAAACATTGTACTGCTCTGCACTGCTGACTGATAACCATTTCTTGACACTGTCATACCCACATGGTCTTGGGAAGTCCTGTGATTGGCTTCCAGGAAGTTCTCAGATATACAAATATATATATCAGTAAAGAATACATGAGAGAGAGAGCGAGAGAGAGGTAGATTAAGGACTGTACAAATATGTGTGAATACATATTGTATTTAATTATATATAAATACAGTATTCACATATATATACACCCCTATATAGGTACAAATATAAGTTTTTATAGATAACATTTATCAAACTACAGAAATTAAATATATAACCATAAAAACATAGGTACAAAATGGCTTGAACAGTCTTAATAAGAGCTATGAAATGAATGATTAAATTTTAAATCTCAATAGAAAGTAATGAAACAAAAGTATATGACCAGTTCAGGATCCCTGCCTTACCAGGCTGCAGCACAAGCCATGGTGTGTTTGAGGTAGGGAACTTCAAGAGGGTGAGCAGGTGCCAAAGGGGGATGGGGGGCAGGGCATGGATGATTTAAAATATGCCCAAGGACTACAGATCCCTTCTAGAAGGTCACCAAAGGGCCTTTGGTGCAAACTTGCAAGGAAGAACCCAGTCCAGTGAGCTGGAGTCAGATGTCCCAGCATTCTGCTCCAGCCCAAAAGAATTACAGGGGCAGACTAGGGACATTGTGCAGTGCTGCAGGACACAGACAACACTGTGAAAATGGAAAAACAGGACAAAATGCCAACTTTAGAAGAACACATATGTAGGGACAATAGGAAAAGACACAAAGGGAATCAAAAAAAAAGTCCACTTGCTTTCTTTTGGTGTTTGCACTGACACATACTTAAAATCTTACATAAATGGACTGGGTGAGACAGTAAAGAGATTCAGCATCCAGCCAGTCTACAGTGCAATGCTAATAAATAAATTGTACACTCTGTGGTTACAGTTCACTATGTAACATTTTTTTTCTAAAGATTCTGACTATGCACATACAAACATGCATAAGCAATCAAATGCACATTGTTTGCATTTGGATCAAAACTGTCTAAACAAATATTTTCTGTTTTGTTATGATGGTGATAAAATTTATCCAGAATGACTAGAGTTAAAAGCTGTTGAAGGGCTCTAAACTCACTAATATGTTTCTCATTCAAAGAATGGAACAACAACATCATCTGAAACAAATTTAGGGATTCACTCAAGAATCCATGTGACAAGATGACATACTCGTATGAATACAATAAGCATAAATTCTTTCATTTCACAGTATAACATCCTAGAATTGATGGGAACTTTCTTGGTTAGATTTATTCTACCTAGAGTCCACCAGTAAGGAGTTTTCATTTTCATGATTGGAGAAATCTTTTGTAAACTTAGACTTTGACTCCTACTTGATTTGCAATAGAGAGCATCTGGCTTGTATCTGAAATAATAATTATCTTCTTCTGACACATTTATGAGTTTTCCCTTCATTAATTTTTATCTGGGAAACATTCACTGCTATGGTAGGGTAGTTTTAGAACAAACACCTGGTTTTTACAACTCTTATCAGAAATGTGCAAGGTTTCTGGCAGAGAACAGCTTAAACTTAATGACGGGAGAAGCTTAACCCTTTGGGTCTTCTTTTGAAGTGTCTCAGTGATACACTTTCCAGTACTTTTGAAGGACGATTTTTTCCTCTACTCTGTATGTGTTGCTCTCCCATAGTGACTCACAGCTCACAAGGTGCTATTACTTTCTGCAAACCAGATGTAGCAGAAAGTGAAGTATAGAGTGGAAGTCATTGAAAGACCTGAAAGATCTGAAACCTTTGCCAGGATTAAAAAAATTATTCCCTATGCATTGTCTTTCCGAGTGCAAACACAGAATGAATTTACTACCTTTGCATCCCCTTGTGGCCAAACCTCTATACCTTTCCTTGTATCCCTGTTAAAAACCTCTTTCAAAGAAAACCTTGAAATGTGCTGGTATTTATTTCTTTTTCAGATGGTTCATAACATCTGGCAGAAATAGTTAAAGGTATCTAAGATACCTCCCTTAAGTCAGTATTAAGTACTGTGTGAAAATAAAAATAATTATTCTGTGAACAGAAGAGAATTTGACAAAATTATTTGTCAGCTCATAAAATATACAAAATAGCAGACAAATTCCTTTTGAAAGTGTAGTAGGAACAATCTGAAGCTGATTAGATAAACTATTTGGTTTTTACTTCAGCCACCCTGTAAAATATACTGAGACTGCAATCTCACCTACAGAGAGGATCCCTGACCAATAAAACTACTGAACATATTTAAATGTTGTAATGTCTAACACATATAGCCTCATAACACAGCCAAATCATGACAGCATTCAGCATACGACTTACTTCCCATATTTATTACACACATATTCATGAAAAAAAAAAGCAAACAAAATCCCAAAACAAAACCACCCAACAAATCTCAAACCTACAGAAATAAGACTTGAGTTTTTTTAATCAAGCACTCATTGTCAAACTTAAAGCCTAAACCAGAAAAAAAGTTGATATTTGAGGAAGGACTGAAAACTCAGTTTAACTCTCATAGTGACAAAACTTAGACTTTCATCATCTCCAAATCACAACACAGAACCCCTCTGAAAGCTGGGAGAGATTGTGTATTTGGTTTTGATCAACTCAAGCTATTTTTTGATTCAGGCTATGTCTGGTTAATATTTCTTATTACATGTAGCTGAAAGCTTTTGTTTTGACATTTTCAAATTACAAGTTTTAACTTCTGCTTTCGAAATGTTTCTTTCTAAAATTTAACTATGAAAGTCTCATGAAAAAATGACTGTCTTAACACACTTGCACACTGCAAATTACTTTAGCTTGCAACAAACTCTGTCATTTGCTAACTTCTTGTACTTAATTTTGACTCTACCTGAACATTTTCATCTTTAGAGCACAATGTTCTATGCTTTGTAGTAAAAAAAAACAAAACAAAACCTAAACTAAACAGAAGATCCTCCTTAATCAGTTGACATATCTCATGCACTACCAGTATGTAATGGTTTGTGTCACAATTCGGTATCGAAAGGGTACCGGGTTAGGTTGTTTG
>NW_008586580.1:0-10275 GCF_000691845.1 Merops nubicus | reverse complement strand
AAAAGCCAGTGGTCTCTAAAGCAGTCGAATGATCTCAGCACAGTGTGTCTGATGATACAGGTCTGTGCAGGAACTGTTTTGCTACCTTATTGCATTCAAACTTATGTCTAGTTTGCTAGGAGTTCCCCTAATCTTTTTTGATTGCTGCTTTGTAAGCTCATTCTGTGAATATTTTCCTCCAGAATACGTTAGACTAAAACATTTTGTGTGCTGCACGGATTTTTTACTTAGATTTATATCCCTTTATTATTTCTGCATATTTCAGTGGTTCCACCTGCTAAGCTATTATGATGCAGATTACTTCTGTTCCAAAATAATGAAGACATGAACTTAATAAAAGCAGACACAGCAACAGTCAGTGCCTTTTGACTGTAACTGAACTATTGCTGCCAGTTCAAAACATTGTTATCCTTTAATTTAATATTTAACCTTGATATTTTTGGGGTTTGAGAGGGGTGTGTGCAGACTTTAAGTGATAACTTAAGCTATGTTTTTCTTAAAAGACAATTTGTGCAAATATGCTCTTTGCTCAAGATTATAAGAGCTAATTGTGGGATAGAGTTAGGCTTAAAAGAGGAGTTTAGGCTGAAAAGAGGAATTTGGTTTTGTAATCTCTGTGTGGGAGTTCTATAGTGACACAGTCTCTACTGCATTTGTTGTACTCACTGATTTTGTAATCAAATCTGAAAAGCATTCATCTCTATTCCATGTTCGTGATGAACTGGAGCATACGTCTGCTTCTTTGTAAATCTTTTGACAGAAACATAATTTCAGAGATGTCACTCATAATATTTAATATACCACGTTTTCTTCATTATCATTCCAAGAACAAATTAGGATTGGTGCTTCAGCAATTAGTATCAATTTTCTGAGCTTGTGCATGTGAATAACCTTTACATTTTACTTCATAAGTTGAGTTTAAATAGACCTGTATTGCCCATCACAGGAAATTTTTAATTCACTGGATTTCTGTAATGCAATAACTTATTTCTGTGAGATTTTTAGAGATCTCTAGTGGTATATGTAAGTTTTCCTTCCTTTATTCTTAGAGGGAGGAATGTTATAAAGATTTTAAAGTAAAAATCCACATCTGATTTTGTTTATAGAAAAAAAAAAACAATTAGAAAGTAGTTCTAGCTACTGAATTCTAATACTATTATACCTGCATAAGTTATAAATCCCTGAATTATAGCTGACATTTTATAGAAAGAAAATTTTGAAATGTTCCTTCTTTCCCTCTTTATTACATTAATCTTGCTATTAATAGTCTTCTGCTGACATAAAATAGTCTTGTCATGTGAAAAGCTAGTAGGAGTTAGGCTAAAAGCAAAGGAAAAGGTGCATGCAGTGTCAGTCCTGTGGAACTCCTATATATAGAATGCTGTGTATGTGGATTCCAGAGGAAAATGAACAGCTAATGGAGGAATTACCTCTGCTCCAAGCAGTTGTAGGCTAGAAGGGTCTTAGATGGTAGTGTCATGCATAATTCTTCTTTTCTCACTCTTCCACATACACCAGTTAACTGTGGGAAAAAACAATGCTAGGCTAGATGGACATTTAGTCTCATCTACTATGGCTATTCTTATAAAGTTCTTCATAACTTCCAAAAGAGACTTTGGAAAGAAAGGGAGATAGTTGTTGTTTTTGCCATTCTTGAACATATGTTAAGAATTTGAATAGCTTTGTCTTGGATTCATGACCCTTGAAGTTTTTGTATACATGTCCAGATAAATGGGTGTTGTTTTGTTACTTGATATCATTTTAAGTATCAGGTGACTCCATTAAAGCCTTATGGCCAGAACCTTTGCATTTCCCATGGGAAAAGGTTTAGGAATCTTGGATCACCTTTTGTCAGAACCCCCCAAAAAAAAGACTTTGGACACACCAGTGTTCACTCTGCTTTTGCTGACTTTGCTGACTCTAAACCAAGAAGAGGACAAGGACCATAAAACAACAGGATTACTGGGAATGTACAGGAAGAAGTAGCTCCTGCAAGTGTGTAAAAGAGGAATTTAGTATCTCCTGAAGTGCTAGACAAAGGCAATGGTGTCTGACACATTGCATATCCTTGCCCATCGTCTCCAATATTGAAGGAGATAGATGTCTCAGCACTTGCCAGTACAGCACTGACACCTCAGTTTAGTGATGGAGTACACCTTTTGATGCTATTAGGGGAATAAAGGAGCTATGCCAGCATTTGTGGCAAGTATTCTCTGGCACGAGGGAAGATGGAATGATGAAGGAGAAACGGAAAGGGCAAAGTGGAAGAGAAGAGCTGCAACTATATAGTGAGTTCTCTGTTTTTTATAGGTGAAGCTCAGGGAAACAACCTGTTGACTAAGAATGCTAACTGGGCTCTCCATATAAATGCTCTGCACCTCACAAATAAGCAGCAGACATGGAATCTGACTTTAAACATTGGAGTATTATAATCCCATATTGCTTACAGTATGGACAGTGTGGAGAAAGGAGTGATTTGTCTCTGCCTATTGACCTAGCATTTCACTAGACCCAATCTTTATGTGCCAATATTTTCTTATTTAATATTTCCTAATATGTAGTCTGACCTAATCTATTGAGCCACCAGCAAATTAATTAATTCTACCATTCCTGGTATACATATCTGTCTCATCAAGGATTTTTCAGGGGAATATAACTAGCTCAGGATAGTACAGCTTTCTATCTGTAAGGGCTAGTTAAGGCTTGTAAAGATTAGGGAGACTATCAGGAAACAATTGGCAGGGGAGCAATCTGAGCCTTTGAGACAAGGCAAGACAAATTGCCTAGGACCTTTACAGGTCTAATTCTGCATGGTTATTAAATTTAAATGCATAGTGAGTTTCAAAAGTGGACATGACAGGAAAGGTGAGGTGAGCTGAGATACGAGATCTAATAAAAGAAATCACATCTGAATGTCTCAATTATGGAGATCAGTTAAAACTTTTGTGCTTTTTAATAAAGTAATTAAACAAAAGGAAGCTTGAGTTTTCTTCCAAAAGATATTTTTTAAAGGCTAATAGGTGTCTAGAACAAGGTAACGACCCTTGGATAAAAAACCATTATGAGCTAATTAAGATACTCGTGTGACTGCTATTATAATTCATTAGAGTTTTACACACAAAGTGTTGTTTGCCTAACTGCACAGGAGATGTAGAAGTCTCTTCCAGAAATATATTCCAGGTGACAAACTTAGGAGCTTGAGCTCAGCACACCTTTCATATTGTGTAAACAATGCAAATCTATGTGACCAGCTTCTGGTGGTGGTACATTTTCATCAGGCTTCCCACAGATAATTTTAAGTGCTTTCATCCTGGTTTTGGCAAGTGAGGTTTTCTCTGTTCTTATAGCACTTTCACAGCTGAAATAATATGACAGACCATTGCAAAAGCAAATGCTTGTGATGGATTTTCTCCTACTGTTCAGAAACAAAAGTGAAGGCCAGCGTGCACTGTAGGAGGTCAATCTATCTTTACTTGATTTAATTCTGTCTGAGTTGTCTCCTGTAAAACCTAATGAAAACTCAATATTGTCAGCATGGTGTGGCAAACTATTCAACAACTTGAACTTAGAAACTTCTAAGTGATTGATTCTTTCTTCATGATCTGCATAAAACTGCTAGCCAAAGGTATTAAATTCATTAGAAACAAACCAGAAAAGATTCCTCCGTGCAGATTCCTACACTTGTTCCCACATGACTTCTAGTTTTAGAAAAGAGAAATAGGAAGCAACTGAAATTGCAGATAGTATGACAAATGCATCTTGGCAACAACTCCCAAAATTACAGCAACAGGAGTTTATTCTTTTAATATTATTTTTTAAAAGAATCTACCCTGTCTCTGTGCTTTGCCATTTAAAAATTGTAGCTTGAGCTGCCTTTTCTGTCAAGTAATAGATTGAATATCAGACTTCAAATCATGAGAGCTGTTGTTGTTTTATCTCTTCTTTAAGGTTTCTTTCACAGTCCATGAAATGCCAGCACCTCTGGAGACTGCTTACTTAACCTAAACAAGGGTAACCACCTGCTCTGAATCCCTAACTAATTGGGCATGTCCTTCCTTTATTTCTCCTCCAGCTGATAATTGCCTCTTCAGTGCACACTAATTTGTTGCATTTGTCAATATATTAATCTGCTTGAATAAATTATTTTTTTTTAAATAGTAAACAAAGAATATTATTTAAATTTTGCTTAATACCACCAGGGACCCATGTCTTCCTTGGACTAATAATGTTGTATTTGCAAATTTTGTCAATTTTGCTAAATTCAGCTTCTATGCTTCTAGATAACTAATTGGTCAGATGGAAGCAAAAATGCTATTTTCTCTTTTCCACAACTATCAAAGAAAACTGCATACCTTTTTTTTTCTTTGTTAAATGGTTTTAAGTTTTGTTTTATTCTTTTTCTCTTACTAGAACACACTAGAATAAAAGTAAAAATTATAGCTTCCCTGCAGCAAACTGCCAAGACATTTCGTGAAGGAGAAAATCAGTGGATATGCTGAAACTACTTATGGCTACAGTACATGGACAATAACACTGTGTTAGCTTGTATGTGTCTGTCTGACAGTCAGGGAAGCGTGGCATATAATTAAATGATGGCTTCAAATGTGATTCTGAAGGGTAATCTTTTAGATTAGAAAATGGATTTTGATACAGGTCACACTGTTTGATATTTTCTTCCAATATAGGGTCCAAATATACAGCTGGTACTTAGTAGTTCAGGCAACACATCCATAGCAGTGCTTCATGATCACTTTTGTATCCTTGAGTGAATAAACAGTCAACATCTTGGCCAGATTCTAGAAAGTGACCTTAAGAAAGAACTTTCTTATAGACCTTGTAAGTTACTTTCTTAACTGAGCTATCTGTCCATGACCTCAACCCTCTTTTATCTTGCCTGTCAGAACTATAAAGAACATCACTTACTTGGACTTGCTCTTTGCCTTAGGCTTGATTGGAGCTTTGTCCTGGACATGGGGCAGCAGACTGCTGTGTACTGCAAGATGCAAATTGTCATCATCTGCTTCCATTTTTTTTGTGGGGGGAAGTTACCCAGTGACAAGCCAGTTGGCTACTTCAGCCTTTGCAAGGTTACGTTCCTACAACAGCCTGTGTACACTGGCATCATCCTCTGCACAAAGAGCATAAGCAGGGCCCTGAGGCTTCTGTTATTCTTGACTGGAGAACTGAAACATAACTCATAGGAGGTGTGATGAACATGCTCTTTACTCCCTTGTCTGGCTGTTAAAACTATATCACAATTTTTCCTTTCTAGAGGCCAAGATTCAGCAAAGGAAGATAGGACCAGATCCACATAAACATATAGGTAGGTTGATTCCTGCAGTTCCTAGTAATTTGGTATCAATAACATTTTCTCATAAGTAGAATTAATAAATCCAATTTGTGAGAGAGGAATTAATAACACCCACAGTGCTCAACAGGGCTAGATTAAGCTAACTCATAGCATGAGGAGCTTGTACACTTTCCTAAGCAGTCATACTAGGAAATAACTTTTCTTTTTTTTCAATTTTCTATCAAGACTTTCCTTTAATGGCTTAAATCATAATATAGTCAACAATAGGAGATAACTGTACCTTTAAAAATAACAGAAAAAAAATTACTAACTCTCTTCCAGATTTAGGTGCTTTACTGTCAACTTTAGTCATTTCACTGTCCACGTTATCCAAAATCAGGCTTACCTTATTCTTCTGGAAAATAGCTAGTGGAGTCCAGCAGGCATTCATCTTTAATATGTAATTGATTCCATTGCTTAGTTGTTACAGTGTTTGTCTAAGAGGTGAAGAATCTCTGCATGAAGGTAACAGACCCACACCTCTCTTCCTTCTCAGCAGAGTGCCTGGCAGCAAGCTCTAGAAGAAAGGTGGCTGCCCTTCTGTTCATCATATATACTAGTATAGCAGAAAGCAAATTTCAAGGGGCAGAGAGTCAGTGAACAAGCAAAAGGGAGCATAACTCTACGGCCCAGATCACTCCTAGGCAAGGAGAGTTTTAGTTGTGATATGTGGTCATAACATCATTTATTCATTTCATCCAACATTTCTTTAAATGCAAAATGCAATCCCTGACTTCTGTGCTGTAGTGGCTATGCTCTTGTCTCTACCAAAGCTACTCTGGAGTTAATTTCTGTTAATTTATATAAATTGCAGTCGTACAAATAACTACAGCACAGATTTAACTTTAAGCTGCCTGTCTCTCCTCAGGCATTGTTAGAGAACCTGGATGTGTAACTCCAGGCTCTGGGAATCCCCAAAGCAACAGTGCTTAGGTGCTGCAGTGTCCAGTGATGTGGTGGTGAAGTCCCCTCACAGCTCCAGCTCTGTATGACTAAGCATAACTGAGGTAAACACTTGAACAGAGTGGCTCTTAGCAAACTGGCATGGACTATCTGCCTCCTGCTTATCCATTGTAACACCAGGATAAAAGTCAGAGCTATAATTCTATGGAAAGGGCTGAATTACCTGTCTAGGAAAAAAAAATTAAATAAATCTATGAACAAGTAACATATCAGCTGTAGAAAGGTCCAAGATATTTTAACTGGAACTGGTGACATTTTCAGATCTGAAACTACAGCATAAACAGCATCATTTTTATTTCTCTGTATAAGGCAGGAAAGCTGTTTCAGCATATTTCCCTGTGCTGAGTCTCTCAGTGTTGTCACTGCTGACACCATATAACCAGCTGTACACACACTGCTGCTGCAGGCACTGCAGACTCTTGGGAAATAAGTGGTAGAATCAAGGATTTCCTTTTCCTAGGAATTTGGCAATCAATTTTAATTGTGAAAACATAACTGCTGCAGGGAGCTGTGGAATGCTAAAAGTTCTTTTACAGGACTGGATTCTTGAAGGTGTTTTACAACAGCCTTGTACAAATTCTTGTCTTCATCTGAACTTTGGCAGGTTATGTGGTTAGTATCTGCACAGAAATAGAAAACAGTAGTATCAGATACAATTGACTTACATAAATTTGGACACAGAAGATATTTTAGAAATGTTAACATTATGAAATCAAACAAATAGAAGCTAGAAGGAAAAAGGAAAAAAGGCTGCCCAGGCAACTGGAACTTGGCTCTATTGATTTGTGCTTTCTGTGTTACATAATATGCCTCAGTTAGAGCATCACACACCACTGATTTGACTTCACTCAGTACTTGCAGTTAGTATCTCCAGTATTCAGAAAATTCTGTTTCCCAGAGTGGATTTCTCTCTTTCCTAAATACATGTTGGTATGAAATGTCCTACCTCTATTTGTGTCTGTATATTAGGTGTTGATGCTGTAGTTTTAAAGGGGGCAGAGAGTACCTGATTTGAGAAAAAAAATTATACATCTTAACTCTCATTACCTGAAAAATTCATATGTACATGCTGATATTTTTCAGAAAGTCTTATGATGTGGTCAATACGAAGCAGACCACCAGTGCTGTATTAGATGTAAAGAAACCAAAAGACAACATTATAAAATTACTTCATATTGCCTATCTCTGCTTACAAAACTGGGAACATCTTAATGTTGTAAATTAATATAGAATATTTTAAAAATATTTAATTAGGGGCATTCCACATAACAGCTGCAATACCACTTACAAGTTCTATAGCAGATTCTGCCATTCATAGCTTCATTCCTATTAAAAATTGACTTTGACAGACACATTAAGCTGTGGTGTCTTAAGGTGAATTTCAAAACCCCACATAACTTGCCTATTTCTTCCTTAATCTGATAACACAGTGCTATAAATCTTCTATCACAGACTTAAGAGGTCAGTTTGCAAATTGAGCCAGAGGCCTAATTTCTAAATTTTGAGTTGATGATGTGAATACATCTTAGACCATTATAGCTTCTCATCAGCTCCATTTAAAAGTACTCAACTCTCATTGCTTTTCTGGGAAATCATTTTTTTTGCTATGGATGCAGGTGTCTTGAATCTAGTGACTTTTGTGCTTCACAGCTTTTAATCCCAGGCTTTGATGCATCTTCACTAAAGCAGATCATTGCTAGCTGAACGTTCCCCTGCTGCAGAACTCACATTGCACCAAAAGGCATGTCTTGTGGGTGTCTGTAACATTTCATCCTCTTGCCTTGCAGCCATTCACCATATTTCAGCTTGCCATAATAGTATCTCTGGGCCATCTTTTATCAAAATACAGAGCTGATGCCCAAAGCTGTGTTAGCTGACCTAGAGGAGCATTATATAGTGTGGAAGAGTGCTTTAAGGTCTCAGTGTCTAGCATCTGACCCTGTTATTTTATAGATTCAATCATTTAGGTTGGAAGGGACCTCCAAGATCATCAAGTCCAAACACCAAGCCACATTAAAATAAAAAAAAAAAAATATGAAATTACTCAAGATACTTAACATAGCACAAATAGTTCAAGTTTCTTAACTGTACAGAAAAAGAATGGAAGCTACTACTGTATATTTTCAGTTTTGTTTTGGATAAGGTGCTTTAATATCCTCAAAACTTTCACTGCTGTTTACTCTGTGTAACTTTCTCCTCTGTCACAGAGTTTTGAGGCACAGGTGGCTTTAGTAACAGAATTTATCTGCAGAGATTAGTGCTTTACTGACAATATTTGATGCTGGCTTTGATAGGTGTTCTTTTAGATTATTGCTAGAATAGGACTTCTTTTTCTTTATGTTGATACTTAGGTTGAGCTTCTTAGCCATGCAATCCAAATAGTAATATTTTGTATATTTTCATGGGTTTTGCAAGCAATACAGTGGTTGTTGGAAAGCAGTTTCTGGAAATAACATGTAGCACAGCATACATAACTTTTAACTTTGGTTAGGTATGAGGTCTTTGAAAACCAAGAGTCTTCTCCTGTGATAACTTCCATCTTTAAGCACAGAACATATTCTCAAAACATGAAATTTGTAAAGGAATATTAGTCAATCATTTTTTACCCACAACATAATAAAGTGGGATTGCTCTTCAGAATTCAAGTCCTCAGCAACTGTGAAATATCATTCCCCAGTATGATAATGATTTCATTTCCTGAAACTGACTTGTTGAAAAGAAAGAGAAGAGGAGATGCTGGGTGGAGATCATACCTGATCATACTGGTTATGGTAAAATATGAAAGGCACGTCAATGTCTTAGCCCATTATTTCTTGGGGTTTGTGTGTAACTGCATTAAATACTTGGCTTATGGAAAAATGGATTCCAGGTTTTTACCACTCATCTTCTAACTTGCCTATTGAGTGGCAAATACAACTGAACTCAGGGTTTTAAAGGAAAATTTCACTAGTTGAGTAAATTTATCTGTGCATACTTAAGCCAATTTTGTAGTGATCAAGCTCATAGTACAGGAATGGCATGCACCTTTCAAATCTTGTGTCATATGCATGACCTGCCCTAGACTAGATGGTCCTGCTCTGGCAGTGGGGTTGGACTCAATGATCTCTGGAGGTCCCTTCCAACCCCTAACATCCTGTGATTATGAAGTAGCTGAACATCTCTTTTGCTGACCACTTGCCCCAGCATGAAAGACAAAGCCATTAGCAGAAGGCATACAGATCAGATTTTACTACCCCATTCCAAAGAATACAGGGAAGGTACAACAGGATACACAATAGGAGAAGTCATCAAACAGAGACATTCACTCATGGTGCATAATATAAGAACAGGAGTGAGCCAAGGCAGAAACCAAGCTATCAGTCCAATTCCAACCATACAGAAATCACTACAGTAATTACTGTAGAAAGACATCACTACATACATAATCCTCTTCCCATCCAATCTTGTCCCACCATCACAGGTAACTGCCTGTAGCAAAGCCAGAGAGCCCTTGCAATAACTGGAACCCCTACACAGGACATCTACTGTGAGGACAAGCTTCCACAACACCACTGCAAGCAGAGCTAGCTTTTATTTGATTAACCTGGAGGCAGGACAAGATGTTAATGTCAAAGGCAGGGGCACCTGGTGGTGATCTCCTAATTGTTTCCCACCCAAGGCTGGCCAGACCCGGGGTGAAAAGCAATCAGAAGGGTCTTTCTTGCCTGGTTGTGGACATCATCTGTATGCCAACCCTCATTCAGGGCTGGGGGTTTAAACCCCACCACTTTACCATCCGAGCAGAATGAATTCAGTTCCATCTTAAGAAACCTTTATTATCATATCTTCATGCAGGTGGCATGTTTCTAAGCATCCAGTTAATACAATGAGTAGAGCATATCAAATGATTCACCAGCCACTAAAGTAGACTTCCAGAAGACCGTTCATTGGGTGAACATAGTCATAGAATCATAGAATCATAG
>NW_008586579.1:0-10944 GCF_000691845.1 Merops nubicus | reverse complement strand
TAAATGATTCTATGATTCTATGACACACCACTGAGTATTGTTGATTCTAGAAACAAATGTCCTGTATATACACAGTGCTCCCAGTATGCTCTTTGACTTTATTGTTTGTAGAAATATAACCTGTTTAGGACAGAAGACAATACGATCCCGAAACCATTATTCTTGGCATTTCATAACCAGAGAAGGATAACAGCATGGGACTGCCTGCTAGCGGAGGAATACCAACAGGGGGATTTTGTTTGGCAGGCAGCTTTTCCTACCTAGCAGCTAAGAAATTTGTATCTCATTCTCTTTCCACTAAATAAAAGATATTGCATGTTAGTTTTTAATGGTAGGAAACATGAACAAGGAAATTACACTATTTAATGGCTAACTCTTCTACCTGATTCGTAAAGGTTTTTGAGGTTAGGGTTTGTTTATTTTTTTTTTCCTAGGAAACAAAAAGGTGCTGACTTGTCAACCACTTGTGCAGTTTACAGACTCCAAATAGCTGCTGTGCTTCAAATAAATAATTGTATCTGAATAAAAGTCTAGTGACACTCAGTATGTCAGATACCAATGCTGACTGTGGTTCATTTTTATGCTTTATCTAGAGGTCTCTTCTCAGAAGTACTTAACCATTTCTTTGGGAATGCCCAAGCAGTAAACAACTGATAAATTATGATCATTAACTATCTATTAGAAGATGGGTTGCCAGTGTGGGATGGAAATAGTGGCTGAACTGTTAACTGAGAAGGAGGTCCCATGTTCACTGTAGCAAATAAGAAGAGGCTAAAGAGGAATTGCATAGACTGGGTTGGAAAAGGCTGACAGCAGCTTTCTGGGTAAGGTGTGCTGATAGCAGCTGAAGCTTGCACTCAGGATATAGTGCCTCCTGTCCGAAGTCTGACTTCTGCAGTTAGGTTGATGGGGGTGTTTCTGTCCAAAGGCATTAGGCTACTCATTGGTCTGTGATTTCACTGGCCTTTTCCTGCCCTGGTTTATAGATGACTATGTACTGCTAAAACACTAGTGGTTGCCAAAACCAGCCCTTCAGGAACCCTTTTTTTTTTTTCCCTGACACAAAAATATATTTGCATATAAATTTTACATCCATTCTGTCTCTGTGACATATTTCTGAACAGTTTTAAATGCATTATACATTCTTATAAAAAAAAAAAAAAAAGTGGTGAAATTAATCTTTCATAATTCATTGATTTTTGACAGGAAAAAAGGTACAACTACAAAAAAGTAGTGTGAAATTAGTCTATGTTAATAATTTTTATTTTTATGAAGTTTTAAAAGTATGTGTCCTATAGTCACATAATGTAAGAAGATATTTGAGTGTGTGTGTATGTGTGCTCACCTTCTCTCATGATATTGCTTTGTTCTGCTGTCAAAACCTACTTCAATTCATTGTGTCAACTACATGGAAGATCCATTCCCTGATGAGGTTTCTGGATGATCTGTGTCATGTACAAAACATTTCCAGAGGCTTTCTTTATACATTCATAACAATTCTAGGTAGAATCATTTGTATTTAAGAACTCTGAAAAGGAAGCTTTTTTCTGTAATCACTTTATAAACTTGATTTCTCACCTGCTGCATAGCTCCAGCTAAAAAGCCAACATTTTTACGCTGTAGTTTTTCAAAAGAATGTCCAATTTATATATGTTTTATTTTAACTCTACACTTCAATAAAGCTATTGCCACAGCTTTCCTGATGATCTTAAAATGTTTTACACCCTTGTATTCTTAGTCTTATTTTTAATAAATTATGAAGCTGGCATTATTTTTATTAGGTCAAATATTCTCAAGTCTTTCTATGTAGCATGTAAAATAATGTGCATGTCACCATCTTAACGTCAAATTTACCTGTAAAATTGCTGTAATTCTATAAACTCAGAGAACTTTTAGATTTAAAGCAGTATTCTCTCCAGTTCAGCAAAGCAAAGGCTGAAGGGGTTTCTATAGTTCCTAAAGTGCATACAGCAAGATGTAGCAGAAGTGAATACAATGTTTTTCCAGAAGTGTTTTAGCTGAGGGTGCAAGTTCTGCATCTGATGCTATAAATTTGTTAAGAACATGTCTTTCTATGTATCCCTTATCAACCTATAATCTCCTGATTGTTCCCTGTTTTTCAACAGCTGAGGAACAGTAATCCACACTTGCTTATCTCTCTTAATCACAGCCTCACAGCGCTAGAGCTCCCTGAGCCTTTAATTCCCTCTTAGAGGCGTAACAGAGTGGAAAGTAAACAAAGACGAATTTGCAACCTTCAACATTGCTAATTTGCTCTGATGTCAGAATATTTAAACAGCAAGGACTTGGGAATTATTTGATCATGGCTGATTTTAATCTAATGCATGTGAAAAGGGTGAGTCTGGGAAGGTTGCATGTGCAAAATGACAGGCATCTCAGGAGACGTTGACTGAAGGTTTCTTCTTTAAACAACAATAGCTCCATCATTTTCAAACTCTGAGTCCTGTGTTCCTACTCTGTGTTTCTTTTTTTTTTTTTAGCTCTTCACATTTTTAGTGAAACTTTTCGAATATGATAGTGGTTTTATTGAAAATTCCTCATTTTACAAACCATTTTATAAACCAGTTTGTAGTTGTCCAAAACCTGATCTTTAGGCTTGTTATTGCGTCTATTCACTGGGTAGTGCGTGGGTGAGACAAAAATCCCTATATAATAAGCTTTGTCATTCTCCATACTTTTGTATCATCATGACAGCCTAATGTATCCTGAATACTTTCATATGTAAAACTCAGTGTATATTTTAAAAATTATTGATAAATTCATCTTGAAACTGTTTTAAATTATACAGTTGACATTTATGCATTTGTATATGTGTAAATACTTGCTGGATACAAAAGGATGCTATCTTGCATTATATGTTACATGTACACTTGATCCACCACAGAGGTGATGTGCCTACACATATGTATATTCATCTGTTCTTACAGCAGATAGCTATACATCATTACCTGAAATAGATGGGATAAATATGCAAGGCACATTAGTAGTTCTTTTATTTTTTTTTTTCCCCATTTTTGTTGTTTACAAAATGGTTAATGCAGCATACATATTATTATCAGGACGTCTAATGCTCTCTTAATTAATATGTATCATTCTGGTTATCTCTGTTCTGTCTGTGTGACTCATGTTTCTGAAGCATGTCTGATGATGATTTCTTCTTTCTTTCTTAATATGTAGCATTGGGGATATTCCAGGGATAGACGTGTCTGGGAAGCCAGTGTTTTGCAGTCAGTCACTGCGTCGAGATTACAGCACTGGGCTATTTGTGTTTCTCCTCATCTCTGTTTCTCTCTGTCTCTCGCTCTCTCCAGCTGGTGTAAATGACTGCTGCTGCCTCCCAGAGCAAGATAACCTGCTCAGTCAGCTGGAGCCCCCTGCGGACAGCTCTCTCGCTTTTAGCTGATGGAAAACTGCTACTAACTGCTGAATGGAAGAGCTTGGAGCAGAAACCATAGTAGCAGCAGCAGCAGCCGCCACTGCAGCAGCAAGAGCGAGCACGGACTCTATTGTTCCCTGGTGTTAAACAGTTTTTCCTTTTCAAGTGTCATGCACAATAGTGGGAGAGAGATTTCCAGTCCCCTTCTCCCTGTGAAGAGGTATTGAAGAGGGCAATATTATCTGAAGAAGGTTTTGTGGTAGTGCTGCAGGTTTTGGAGGCGGTGGCAGGCTGCTGGAGGTATGGGGTTGTGTGAGGGGAGCCCTGCTTTCTGCGGTGGTCCGGGGGTTTCCACCGTGCCAGCCTGGTGTGTGGGAGTTCTTGTGCTTCTGCTCCTGGGAATCTGGGACACTCGTGCACAAAGTGAATTTCAAACTTCATCTGTGTATTTGTGGAAGACTGGTAAGTAAGGATTCAGTTTAACATGTTTTTATTTTTTGTGCAAGCAATAACCTTTTTGTGTGCTTTGTGTATGTAGAGTGGTAACTCTAAATTACTAATATTTACTTGCAAGATTATGGGAAAAAAAATAATATTAGATCATCTTCCAGGATTCCACTTGCCAAGCAAATATGGCAATTAAAAAAAGAATTTGTGTTACTGTTGCTGGGATCTTTTATATATTTTTGATGTCTTCTGAGTTTTTTACATTTTGTTTAGTAGCTCTTTGTTGTATATAAATACTGAAGGTCAGGTCATTAGTGCCTGTCCAGAGTGGGAAGAACATTTATTACAATTGGAGTCAGCAGTGTTAACAGTGCTCTAAAAATATTGACTTTTCACAAGGAGACATGTAATTCAGCACGTCTAATCTTTGTGCTCTGTGCTGACATGCAATATATTCAGCATGGTAATTGATGGGGAGTTGGGTTCGTTAAATTTAGGTTTGTTGCACAGTATATAGGACATGTGAAAGCTAATGATGGATTAGGTGAAATAATCCAAGTGATGCCAGATCTCATAACCAAAGATCTAAAGGCAAATAGGCTATGTGGTTTCAGCACCATATCAGATAGATAATTTCCTCTACTTTGATACTAATGAGTTACATATCTGCTTTAAAGATTGCATAGTCATAACAGTGCTCCAACCTTAACTTTGCATTAAAAAAATCAGTGGAGAGTTTTCCTGTGTCTATTAATATATTATGATAATCCAGAACTTTAGCAGTGAGGAATATGTGCATTTTAGTTGTCTATTACAGCTTAAGCTCAGTAGAGTCAAAGTCTCTTTAAGGCAATTTAAAAATTTCAAGCCAGTAAGTATTTCATATTGGCTTCTGCAGTTGGCTTTCTTCCCTGTATATTGCCAGGAATAAAACAAAAAGTAGCAGTTTCCTTTAAAAAACCTGCTTTTCCATTAAAAGAAATATAGTAGAAAGAGAAAGTGCAAATTAATCATTTGTCTGAAAAACAACTTTGAGAAGACAGTTTCTTTCCTGGATGGAAGGCCCCAGCCTTCTGCCTCAGAAGCAGATCAATTTACAATTACAGTGATATCCTGAATTTTTTAAGAGGCTCCATCTATCCAGCAGCTCAGGGAGGAGATTAAAAGGAAAGTCATTTAAACAAGAAGACAAGCTTTCCAATAACACTAGAAAGAGAAATCTGAAGAAGGGAAAATCCTTTGCAACTTTCACTTCCAACTGAAAGATGAGTTGCACAATGACAGTTTTTTCCTTTTGAACCATTGATAAAGTCAAAACATAGTTTTCAGTTCCCTTATAGGTTTGTAAATGTTCAGCACACACTTAAAAAGATAAAATACATGCACAGGTATAAGCAAAAGCACAGTAATAATATAGCATTTTCATAAAGCATTTTAAATTTACCCTGAGTTGCTAGGCATCAATAGAATAAGCTCTGCAGCATTTTATTATGTCTCCATTTAACCATTTGTATTTAAAAATGTTAAAAGAGTAACATAGGTTAAGAATAATAACAACTCTAGTTAACAAATACAAACATACACTGTCAATTTGTTGCAGACTTAACTCTGCTTACTTAGCATATGGTACCAGTGCTCTGAAGTCATGTCAGTTAAACATGTCAGAATGAAACTGAGTTGGCTTTTTTTCTCCCCTTTCTTCCCTTCCTGGCAAATACCACTCAAACATTTGTTTAGAACAGATTTCATCTAATTATGTTGCCTGAGGAAGAGCTACTGCTTCCCTTCATCTTTTCTTCTGTGACCTCGCTCTGTTTTGCCTGCAACAAGGAATAGAATAAGCATGTCCACTGTGCAGTTTTTTTAATATAATAACATCAGCAATTTGATGATAACATGAAAAAGAACTCAGAGTGGCTCTTTTCAAACAATGAATGACAGTGAATAAGGTAGTGCATCTGTGTTTGGCTTCTAATTATATCCCTGCATTCTTCTCTTAGCTGTTTATTGTGTTTTGATGGTGTGTTTCCCCTCCCCCCCGCCCTTTATGGGAGGTTCTAGAAAGTGAACTAGGAGAACTGCTCATCAGTGATCTGAAGGGATAGCTAGCATAGGGTGAATAAAGTTGAGCTAAAGTGTCAAGGAAGAATAAAACTGAACAGCTGAGAATTCATCAAACTCAGATGATGATTTGCTTTTCCTTCACAGAAGGAAATGTGTCAGGGGAATGTGTGGCTTAGACTGTGTCAAGGAAATCAGTATGATTATATGCCTTTTGATACCTGTTATGTCCATTTTTTTTTTTGCAAAACGTGCTATTTTTGTATTGTATGTAGACTGGCATCAGCTTTCGTAAATGCTGTTCATGACTTGCATGGATCTGGCTTTTATTTCTAAAGATTTTGGGAATAGTGTCTTGGTATATGCTACTCCATGCCTTCTATACTGGTTTACTGTATTTTGTTTGTGTAAGGATGCCCTTGACACTAATCGGCAGCAGTTATGAGGTTTGAGTTGATACATTCTTTCTCCTATAAAATAACACTTGTGGTATCTGGTAAAGTTTCCTTTTTTTTTTTTTCTCCTTTTTAGGGATTGTTTTTTGTTGTTGTTTTGGGAGAGAGCACTGGAGCATTTTTCATCAAATTTCACTGTTTACTTCCAACCTATGCAAATCTTTCAGGGGTCATGCTGTCTATTGTTATCCTCCTGCCTATTACCGTAAAAATATGGGGTGTTTGTAATACTCAGGTTAACCATTTGGAGGTTTAATTATCTTTGATTTAGCATGGACAGTGTTTTGACCAACCTACTTTGGGCAGGGAGATTGAACTAAATGATCTTCAGAGGTCCTTTCTAATCACCATCCTGTGATGTGGATGCCATCACTAAGTCATTTTTACTTCTCTGACTGATACTGCTTTAAAGTTTTAGTTTACATAACATTTCTGATCTGTTGTGAGAATGAGTATTTGTTTTTGCATATTTATGCTGCAATTATGATGTGGTTAAGGGACCTTCAGTGTTTTGAATGGCATTTAGATGAAGATCAATTGATCCTAGTTACTAGTGTTTAGGTTTCTGTCCAGTCTCACTCCATACTGTGCAGACCTGATGTATTTATTTTTTACAGATCCAAATACACAGCTGATTCATTTTGTTTTGCCATGGGGAAAGCATCTAGTTTCTTTAACATGAACTAAAGCAAAGTCTCCAACTGGGCAGAATGCCTGGCTCTTCACAGCAGAGTGATGAAACAGCTAGCTTCTTAGAGCTGAGTCATGACACTTGCTTGATGATTTGAGGTAGAAAACAGCAACTCATAAAACAGAAGCTGTGGTATTAAAGGAGATGTGATTCTACTGATGTGAGGTGGGCATACACTGCTAAACATGGGACTCTCGAAGCTGAAAAGATTTCTGAGTGAACCATTTTGTTCATCAGTAGTTGCCCTTTTCTGAGTCTACTGATCTCATTTGTGGTGAGTAATTTTTTTCAGGTTCTACACAGCTACTTTGAAGTTCTATGAGTTCCTGAAATGTTTTAAATTTCATTTATATTCTACCATAACTTTTATTTAGTATTAGCAGCATACTGAATTGTTCCTATATATGCAAAAAAAAAAAAACAAAAACCTATGTGCCACAATTGATTAAAAACTGCTTGTGTTAACTTTTGTTAAATGTTATTGTCTGGTTTCTTTTATTTTCAAAAGTGAAATTTTCATATTCAAGAACTGCTTATGGTCTTGTTTGTTCTGCACAGCATAGGCTAAGGTTTTGATGTGTCTGTTAGTTTTGCAGTGAAAAATGTGGGGAATGTTGATTCCTACATAAAGACTGCTATACAGTTACCACTCTTCCAAAACAAGGAGGTGCATATTTTTCTTGGTCTGTCATTTCATGATACAAGCCATATATATATATACACCATTTTGTCCTGGTTTGAGTTAGAACAGAACTAATTTTGTTCAGTGATTTGACTTTTCAGCTAAGTCTCTCGGAAGTAACTGCACTTTCTGAAGTTAATGGCACATTTTTGCAGACAGTGTCTTCTTCTAGCAGGGGTAATGCTCAGTGTTTAGAGTCACTACCAAGGATTGTTGTGCAGAGCAAGGTCACTGCTAAATCCTGTGTACTGTGTTGGGGGGTGCAGAAAGTAAAAGGCCACACCTGTGCAGGGAGGAGCAAATGGGACAAGTGACCCTAAACTGACCAATGAGGTAGTTCATCCCATATCTTTCATATTCAGTATAAAGCTGAGGGTTCATGAAGGTCAAGTCTCTTCTTCAATGGCAGTCATCAGAGAAAGTCTCTGTCCATTCTGCCTTCGATGCCGAACCACGTGTTTCTGAATCCAGTTCCAGAATCCTGCTCCTAAGTCTGTTTCCTGTCTGCCACTGAGTCTAGTCTGGGATTTCCCCAGTGACTGCCCCACAGCACCAGTGGTGAGGGTGATGTAATTTCCACCATGGGTTTGGGTTCAGTATTGTTTTTTCATGTATTCCATTTTACTACTATTATTTTCTTAAAGCTCTTTTACTTTTCTAATCAGTAAGTCTCTCTCCATTATCCCTCCCTTATTCCTTCAGGGAAGGGAGAGAGGCTGACAGAGATCAACTGTTATGTGTCTAGTGGATGGCCCTGACTCTAAAACCTTGATGCATATCTATACACAGCTGGCTAAGTGTAGGTGTTTCTTGCAACATAAGAACTCTCCTTTACTTCCTCCTACTCTTCACTTAATTTGTCTTCATTAAATCAACCAAAATAGTGATCTGTGATGTCTTGTTACTAATATAATTATTGAGACGCTGCACAAAATCAGCAAGATTTGATCATACTGTAAAATTGCTGCTTCGGACAGTTTGAAGTAATGTACATTGCACTCTTGAAGTGGAAGATGCAGCATTGGACTAATATCAATGGAACAAAAGAGTCATAAGAAAAAAACTGGGAGGCAGTGTCTTTACCATCATTAGCTGTTTTAAAGACTATTGATCAGAACTTGGATTGTATAGATCAGTATACTGCTGCTGAATTATTTGAGCTATGTGCAATTGTATGATACCAAGACTTGGTCTTCTGTATAACAGTTGCAGCTGAATGTTTTCTTGTTCTTTTCAACAAAGGTAGAACTTGAAATAGACTTTCTGTAGATAACAATGACTTATTAAAATGTCTTTGTTTCCTGAAGAGAATACTTCAATATCTATATTTTTATGCTTCTGTTGTGTCTCAATGTGTGAGAATTGGTCTTTATAACTTACTCAATGTTTGAGGCAGTGGATGATCAGAGGAAGGGCAATAATGAGTGTAGGAAACATACAGAAGATCACATGTCCTAATGGGGTAACAGAGCCCTGAGTGAAATTAGTGTGCCAAGTGCTTTCCAGTGGGACTACAGGGGTGTTGCAAGTGCTACAGCCCAAGAGTTCTCCCTAACCTTTTTCTGAGCTTGTTCAGGTGGGTTCTCTAAGTGTTCTTTCCCTTGTCCCATTGTCTTGGGAAGACGACTTCAAGGGCTTCCTATTTCACCTGAAGAGCCTATGAGCAATTTTTTTAAAATTTTTTTTTCCCATTTCAGTGTTTTTCTGTGGGATCAAATAGTGCTTCTCCACTGCTTGATATGAACTTGGGTCTCAACCCTTCTTCCCCCCTTGATTTTTAAGTGGCACCTTGATTTGCCACTTAGCCACAGAACAGAGGAAACACAACCTCTCCACCATTGCATCATTATAAGGTTTGCAATTTTTACATGTTCCAAGACCCAAATCTATTTTAAAAAGCGTTTGGTGCCGCAAGTTGAATTAGAAGAGGAGAGTTTCCAACACTTTGTCTGAAATTCCTCTTCTACTACCTTTGGTGGCTAACAAACAAAACCACTGGGAAAAAAGTCCTCATTTTATTTTCCCTGTGTATGTCCCTAGGACTGTCCTTTTCACAGGAGTGAGTGTTCCTACCTCGTATTAATGCCCGAGGAGGGCAGAAGTCCTTCCTAGGACAGCAAGCATTTCAAAATGTGCATAAACACACACTGACATGAATGATCAATAGCTTCTTTCAATCTGTTCCATCATATATCAGAAAAATTCCTTGTTCATTTCTATTTTGGGTTTTTATTTATTTTGTTTGTTTTTCTGAAACCAGAGTAAAGAATTTTTGAAGTAATCACAGTTTGAGACTGGAGACGGATAAGACCATGTCAGTAAACAGAAAACTCACAATTTTAAAGAGGTTGTGAAGAAATTATCTGAAGAGGCAGATGAGATGGGAGGACCTAGGGAAAATACTAAATGAGAAAAGGTATTTTAACTTGAGGCCTCACTGTTAGGAATGGAATTCACCTATGATGATGGAAGAGGACAATGAGGACACATTCAGGGGAAAACAGAGCTCTACTTATGGCATAGTGAAATTGAGCTGGCACCTACACATCCTGGAGGAAGAAAGGAGAGAGTGGTCAAGATTTTAAAGTCAGTGTAAAAGATGTTTTTCAGGATTCATCTTTTTTAATCTTGGGTCTTCAGTTACAGAAGGTAAAAGGAATATTAATAAAAGCTGTATTTCACCATCTTCTCAAAGAATAAAAATTATTCAAACAAAATGTGCTAAAGATGCTTTACCGTTAGCTCATTGACTTAAAATATAAATGATTGCCCAGGGCTGAATGTGGTGGTATTGTTTATGTATGCCCTGCATAAATTCATGTTAACTAGACCTAGAATCATAGAATCCTTTAGGTTGGAAGAGACCTTTAAGATCATCAAGTCCAACCATTAAGCCAACACTACTAAATCCTCTGCTAAAACAGATCAGAATCTGTCAGAGTTGGAAGGGACCACAAGGATCATCCAGTTCCAACCCCTCTGCCATGAGCAGGGACACCTCCCACTAGATCAGGCGGCCCTGAGCCTCCTCCAGCCTGGCCTTGAAGACCCCCAGGGATGGAGCCTCAACCACCTCCCTGGGCAACCCATTCCAGGGTCTCACCACTCTCATGGTGAAGAACTGCTTACTCACATCCAGTTTGAATCTACCCACTTCCAGCTTTGCACCATTCCCCCTAGTAGCGTCTTTACCCGATAGCCTAAAAAGTCC
>NW_008586578.1:9142-15335 GCF_000691845.1 Merops nubicus | reverse complement strand
CCGGCGTCACCGCGGGTGGCACGGCCCCGCCGTGGCCCAGCCCCAGGCGCTCCGTGACTTCGGCCGGACGAGTGCCGGAGGTCCGATCGCAGACAGACTTACGCCTGGCTTATTGCCTGCGGTTGGTGTCTCCGAAGCACCCCACAAGGGTGTGCCCGCTGCCCAGAGCCACGGCAGAGGGTCCTCGCTCATCCCTTGGGACGGGGCAGCGCTCACCCTGCTGGGATAACGCCGCAGGGGTACCACAGCAACAGGCTCCTGCGCTGGTGTTTTGGAAGCTTGGTGGTGATTTCCAGGCTCTCCAGCCGAGTTGAACCAGGTGGTTGGTGAGGAGCAAGAGGCTGCTAGGCTGCTTTGGGTGCAGGGCAGCAGGGTCCGCGCTGCAGGTCTAGGAGCAGGATGAAACAGGGTCTTGGTACTTCATGTGCCTCTGGGCTGGTCAGGCATTTTCACTGCAAAACGTAAATTGTTCTGGGGGTTAAAAAATATTCCACATCTCTAAGTTTTCTTAAGTGTAACTCAGATTTTGGTCATGCTCCTTCTGCGAGATGCTAGCAGATGGGTGCCCAGATCCCAGATTTACCAGAATATGAGGGCTCAGGCCGGACCTAGACTGCAGCAGGAGCAGCTGTGCATCCTCCTCTTTCTTCTTTATAAGATGCTTTTCTAAAAGGCCTGTGTGATGTGGAAGCCCACAGCCTGGAAACGCTCCTGCATCCCAAAGGCATTGCTGAAACTCCAAGTTCGGTGTGAAATTGGTGATTTGCTGATTATTTCCTGTATTTTCTGAAAAGGTTCCCATACTGGGCACAGTTCAGGGTTGTAGTAAGGGAACAGGGTAGACCATATGTTCTGGTGACCTGTTGGACACAATGCAATGGATGGAAATGGTTCCCAGCCCCAGCTACTGCCTGTCCGTGGGAGGTCATCCTTCTTGTTCTGACAGCCCTTGGTGACAAAAGGCCTTCACACTCACAGTCAAAGGGACAACCAAAGAGAAGGACATCAAGGTGGCCAGCAGCTATGCTGCCAGGCCAGTGCTTGGCAGCCGAGGGAATGCTGGTGGGGTTGAACCACAGGGCAAGAAGGGTTGCCTGGGAGGAGGCAGCTGATGGTGTGACAGAGGAGCAAGCAAATAGTCAGAGAGGGCCTGGGGCTGAGCCAAAAGCCCCAGATTACTGGTCACTATGATGGGATGGAAGGGTTGGCTCTGAGCACTGCTCTCGGTGGAGGGAGTTTTGAGGGCCTTGTGGTGACCAGCTCACAGACACGCTCAGAGAGTTGGTGTACACACCAGAAAGGAGGTGGCCATGCCAGCCATCAGATGTGTGCTCTCTAGCTCAGTCTGGCATTGCCCAGCCCAGCTTTTCCATCCTGAGTGCCTGTAGCCTGGGGGGTGTTTCAGCTGGTCCTTGCCTCGGGAGCAGAATTGGGTGCAGCTGAATGGATGCAAGCATTGTGTTACCTGGCCAGCGAGGAACAGGCATGATGGGAACGGAGAGGTGGATGTGCTGTCTTCTGGTGCACTGCTGTGAGAGGCAAATGGTGGAAGCAATAAACATAAGGCTGAGGGATAGACCTAAGTGTCCTGCTCCATGAGCCCTGGGCCCTGCAAGGTATCCGTTAGCAAGGACAATCTGGGGACCAGGACCTTGGGCAAAACACCTCTGCCTGCAGCAGGGCTTCGGTCTGTGTGAGCGTGCCAGAAGCAGGGTTGCTGGGTGCTCCCTGGAGCAGACCAACTAGAAGTCTGTAGACTTTGCCAAATTGGCTGGGCAGTCAGAGGCACGAGGATGGAGACTCTTTGCTTCCAAGTCTCTTTGGACTATAAGATGAATGGACTCCAGCGGAAAATGAAAGGAGAGCTTTGGGAGCTGCCGAGTCTTTGGGACAGCAGAACACGTCCCACTGTGCTGTGCAGAGTAACAGTAGACTCCATAAGGGTTACGTCTGCTTTAAGAACATCTAGGAAATAAGGGTGACCCCCTCTAATCCCCTCACGCTTGTGCTCGGGGCTGCTGCGGGCCGTTCTCCCTCGAGCCTGCCGGCTCAGCTGTGGGGTTTTGCAGGGTGCTGAAGATGGCAGGCAGCTCCTCGCCCTGGATCGGCAGTGCTTACCTCTTCCTCCAGTCCACGTGCGAGGCCATCGCTCTGCCGGCTCTCTACGAAAGCTCCCAGCAGAAACCCAGCGTGTTCAAGGCGCTGAAGCTGGCATTAGCAGGTACCCTTCCTCTCTGATAGCTTCTCACAGCTCTTCGCTTTCTTTGAGCTCCCACTCACGGGTAAGGAAAGCTGCTGTCCGCTGCATTTAGGAAAGACGGTGAAGTGGAAGAAGCTCAGCAGAAGTCCATCAAGATGGTTGGGGGCTGGGGCACTTGTCTTGTGTAGAGAGGCTGAAGGAGCTGGACCTGTTCAGCCATGGGGAAGAGAAGGCTTTGGGCGGCCTATCAACAGCCCAGAGTGACTGTGTGTTCTCTGTCCTTGGGAGATTTCAAAATGGGGCTGGATAAAGCCCTGAACAACTTGGTGTGACCTCAGAGCTTCCCCTGCTTTGCATGGGAGGTTGGGCTAGAGATGTCCTGGGCTTCCTTCCAACTTGAACTGTCTAATGAGTAATTCTGCTTTATGAACATTTGTTTAAACCCATTTATGTAAGAGGGGAAGAAAAGTTTTCAGTCGCTCTGAAGGAAAATGTAATTTCTGTCTTTATGCCACCACAGAAATATGATTTCTGCTTTGAAGAACTGATTTTAAAAATCAGCAATAGCCAGTATAAGTTCTTTTCTGATATAAATAAGCACAATTACAGTAGCTTCAAGTGTGTGGAACCATATTTACATCAAAAAAGGACTGGAGAGACCAACGGCCATAAAACTGTTTCTCTATCCACCCTTGCACCAGGCTGACTGCAAAACAGGAGTAGTTTGAAGAGTTTCTCCCCCTTACCTAGAGTGACTCCTGTGGTGTTCGTTACCTGTCACACAGCTGAGCCTATATTGTTTGGTTGGGCTTGTGTAACTAAACTGTAATTCCTTCTGGCAATCATCAGCCTAGCCAAGCCAGACAGTTTATCCAGTACAGGCCTGTTTGTCCTGCAGCTCGATCCAAAGATGGGAAGCAGCAGGAAGCCTGACATGGTTGTCCAGTTATGCTCAATTTACGGCTGCTTTGTGTCACTGGAATGTGAATCTGCTTGCACATTTAAAGGAAAGCCCACAAAAATGCTAGATCTTACCATGCTTATTCAGCCCTAAGAAGGACATGAAGAAGCAGCCTGAAGTTTCAGGAAGAAATGTGTTAAGTCCTCTCTTTGGAGGTAGCTCTGCAGCTGTCTTGTACACTGGTCATAAAGGTTTCCATATCTGTGCAGCTTTTCCCTCCTCAGCGCTCCTTCCCTTTTATGGAAGCTTTTGTTTAACCAGCACTCCTGAAACACAAAGCATGGAGGGAGAGGTAAAAAGACATTTCTGGCCAGGCACAGTGAATTAGAACATCCTTCCTAGCTCCACATCCCAGTCCCACATCTGGGCCCAACTAGACTGATGCAGCCAGGACTCAGTAAACCCTGTAAAGCCACTCACTGATACATCACATTTTCAAATGCCAGGTCACTCTGCTGCCTAAATTGGAGCATTCAAGGCTGCTTTGCCTCAGGCTTCTCCAAGTATGTCTAAATAATGATACCGTGATGTGTGGCATAGAAATACCTGATGTGGTGCCAGTCTGAGCTAGCACCTCCATGCAGCCCTGTGCCACCACAGGCCAAGGGGTTCACTCGGGTCTGGAAGCTGTAGAGCCAGCTGCCCACAGGCTTTGCTGCAAAAAAAAAAAAAAAAAAAAAAGAGAAGAACTTACCTCAAATTGTCATCCTCAGCATATGAAATCCCTGTGGAGACAAGGTCAATGTCAAAATTAGGTTTTGCTGGGAGAAGGAAGAATGAAGAATGAAGGACTAGACAGTTTGTGTTGTCCATGTTGCTCATGCTACCCTGCACTAACGTTAGAGGGTACACCTCTGGCTTCTCCTTGCTTAGATTTTACCCTGAAGCAACCCTCTGTGCAAAAGAGCTTAACAAGTCAAAGCCCAGTCTTGAGCAGCCTAAATCTTTGTGGCTCGGTCCATCCTTCCCCATTTGTGAGACGTGTTGAAGGCTCAGAGCCAGCCAAAAGTTATCTCTAAGCACAGGGTGGAGAGAAAGCGCTGACTTCTCTTTGCAGGACCTTCAGCACTGCATAAAATTCCCGTCTCAAGGACTGAAGAGTAGGAAAACCTCCATCCTTTCCTCTTGGTTTTGCATGCAGGGTTTTCACTCCAGAGGACTTGAGCGCAGAGAGAGGAGAATTCAGAAGCTGCTCCAGTGCAGGCTGGGTACTGGGTGGGAGGGGGTCTGGGTTGTGTCTCTCATGCCTGGATAGTGACTCTGCTCCCTTCTCCCCACCAGACTCCACCGGGAGCGCAAACGGCGTGGATGTGCTCAAAGTGCACTGCAGCCAGCCCCACCTGATCGTCCAGCTCAAGTTCTGCAAGCGGGAGAACTGCCGCCGGTTCCTGCGGAGTTACCGGGAAGGAGCGCTCCAGGAGTCCCTCCAGAACCACCTCCAGCTCTTCTTGGCCGTGACCACGGTGCCTCTTGAAATGGAGCTGAAGGCTGGCAGCGAGCACCTTGACAGCATGCTGAAGGACGAGGATCGCTGCCTAGAGTGCATCTACAGGGAAAAGGTGAGCGGGAGCGAGGCCACGAAGAGCAGGAGCTCGGGGCTCAGAACGTGGGTGCAAATCTTGCTCTGTTGCAGCGTGCTGGGTTCTTGGCTTCTCCATCCTTCAGTCCTCAGGTGTAATATGGAGGAACAGCTCTGCCCTTCGCCAGAGAAGAGCTGTGCACTTCTGTGGAAGGGCAACAGAGGTACCTAAAAGCCTACAGAGATTCTGCTAAATCCCTCTGGTTTCTGGGGGTAACAGTTAGTGTGGCTGCTGTCACAACTAAGGTGAGGAATTCTAGAAGGTGCAGGTAAGAGCACAAGCAAGTGCACCTCAATCCCAGCATAGGGGGGGTTGGAAGGAACATCTGGAGATCACCTCGTCCAACCTCTCTTCTCCACCAGGGTCACCCACAGCAGGGTGCCCAGGATCCCTGGGTCCAAATGGGTTGGGAATCTCTCCAGAGAAGGAGACTCCACAGCCTCTCTGGGCAGCCTGCTCCAGGCTCTGCCACCCTCACAGCAAAGAAGTTTTTCTCCTGTTCATATGGAACCTCCTGGATTCCAGTTTGTGCCTGTTGCTGGGCACCACTGACAAAAGTCTGTCCCCATCCTTTTGACCCCTGCCCTTTAGCTCTTGATCAGCCTTTATCAGATCCCCTCTCAGGCTTCTCTTCAGGCTAACCAGCCCCTGGGCTCTCAGCCTTTCATGGGCACAGAGATGCTCCAGTTCCCTCAGCATCTTTGTAACCTCCACTGGACCTTCTCCAATAAAGGAGAGTCTCAGTGTCTCTTCTTGTCTCTCTGGAACTGGGGAGCCCAGCACTGGACCCAATACTCCAGAGGTGGCCTCACCAGGGCAGAGTAGAGGGGAAGGAGAACCTCCCTTGCCCTGCTCGCCTCGGTGCACCTGGAGGCAGCAGAGGACAGCAGCCCTGTGTGGAACCATCCCTGCTCTGCACCTTCCTCCCCAGCCTTGCACGACAGCTTCGAGAGCAGCAATGGTGACTGCACCTAGAAACAAGCCTGAGTCAAACACTCTGTAGTCCCACCAGTAGTGTGTGACAGAGTGGGGACACAGCATCTGCTGCCAGCAGAGCAGGCTGCCCTGCTGAAGGCAAAGCCTCTCTCAGGGGAGATACCCAACATCTAGCTCATCACACCAGCACTGTAATTCTGCTAGCAAGAACTGCCAGATCTTGTCATCTCACCACAAAACCAAGGCACTTGCCTTGATTAAACTCACTGCCTTTCTCCCCCCTTTTTTTTTTTTTTCCCACCTCCAACTGACAATACCTCAGAGCTCTGGTTCCCTCAAGATGGTCCTGAGAAATAAGGTACCATCTCCTCGAGGAGATCAGGCACAAGAATGTTTTGCCAGGTTGCTTTTCTGCAAGCCGAGAGAACGAAATGCAAACCTTTCAGCCCTGGACCAAACAGCATGTGGTATCCCATCCCCTGTCCACATCTGCTTGCTGCTCCCTCCCTCTGCTGA
>NW_008586578.1:0-9111 GCF_000691845.1 Merops nubicus | reverse complement strand
AACCAGCTGGCTGGAGAAAAGACATGGGTATATTCTCAGTTACTCCAGACTGCCTCAGCTGAGGATGACACTAGGGCGCAGCCATCAGGGGCTGAGGGCAGTGCTGGGTACCTGCTGTCTCTGAGCTGAGCACTGGCCTGACTCAGAGCACTCACCAGGTGGAATCTTCCCGTGGGCTTTGCCTTCTTTACTCCTTTTCTCCCTGCCTGCTTTTTGGAGGTCAGACTAGTTTTCTCTTGGGTAGTGAGAAAGACTAGCTTGGAGAGGATCCAGGAACAAAAAAAATACTTATCAATGGTATCTAAAGGGTGAGTGGCAAGAGGCTGGGGACAGACTTTTGTCAGTGGTGCCCAGTGACAGGACAAGGGGCAACAGGCACAAACTGGAACCCAGGAGGTTCCATGTCAACAGGAAGAAAAGCTTCTTTACTGTGAGGGTGGCGGAGCCTGGAGCAGGCTGCCCAGAGAGGCTGTGGAGTCTCCTTCTCTGGAGAGATTCCAAACCCATTTGGACACAGGGATCCTGGGGCACCCTGCTACAGGTGAGCTGCTGGAGCAGGGGCTTAGACAAGGTGATCTCCAGAGGTCCCTTCCAACCCCCACCATGCTGGGATTGTGAGAACTAAGTAATGGATGGGCAGAGAGAGAGAAGGGACGTGAACCTGCCTTCTTTGGTGGCCATGAGCTGTTGGATCAGGTCACTCCATTCCGAGGGTCTGGCGCTCACGTGGAGTAAGTCAGAGAAGCCACACTGCCTCTGGTGCACCCCAGTTCTTGCAGAGGGCTGCTGAAAATAAACCTGGAGTAGGAGCAGTTGTTGAGACACCCAGGAGGGGCAGAGTGCCTGGTTCACATACACGACAGGTCCCAACTCAACCTTTACAAGCAGAACTCCGTCAGACCATCTCGTTTGGTCAGTCTCCAACCCGTGCCACAGCGATCTCGTTCTGCCCTCCCAACACCACCACCCGGAGCTGCGCCTGGCAGCGCTGGGAGGCGGCGAGCGCGGCACCAGGCACTGACACTGTTTGCTCTGCAGCCCGACCGCCTGCGGGACGAGGAGATCACGAAGCTGGAGGATTGCCTCAAGAGCCTCAGCCTTCACTGGAGGAGCAACAACAATGTGGCTGTGAAAGACCATGCCTCCCTGCACCCCCCAGCTCTACCTTCTTCTCCAGGCAGCTCCCTTGCCCCACAAGCCACCTTCTTCTTTCAGGGACAAGAGTTCGGTGAGTAGCTAGAGCTGACCAAGAGACCCCTTGGTCTTCTTCGCCTCAAAGCCCAAGAGGGAGGATTAGTGTCACTCCATATTGGGTCTACCTCAGATAAATCAGGGATTTCCCAGCATCCCATAAGGAAGGAATCACAGTAGTCCTAAGATCCTGCCACACTGCTTCAGATCAGGCCTCAGCCCGTTCCCCGGGGTGGCACAGAACCACACCCTTCAGAGAGTCTGCGTCCCTTCCAGGTTCTTCACATTTTCAAACTCCTTAATACTGACAAGAACACAGTAGTTTTCTCCTCCTCTGTGGCCTTGGGTTGAGGTCAGCAGTGAGGCTTGCTCCAGCTGATTGTCCCTTTCCAGTGTCAGAGGGGCCATCAGAGACACCTCCTGCCCGTGGTGGGACAGTCCCTTCAGCTTCACTGCTACCAACTCACAGCGCTGCCCTGGTGTTACAACACCAGAGGACAGGCAGAACAGCTCCACACCACTTGAATAACTCTCTGTGGATGCTGAACACAATCCCTGCTCCCCAGAACATTGAGCAAACCTTGGATGGGCCCGAGATGCATCACACCAGCCATTGGACCTCTGTGTTTTACCTGCCCTCTGTCTCTTCCAGCCAACAGAACGCTCACACCCGACGACCACCAGAAATTTGCCAAGCTGGTGTCCAAGAAATGGAAGCAAGTGGGTCGCTCTTTGCAGAAGAGCTGCCGGGCCCTGCGGGATCCTGTCATTGATAACCTGGCCCTCGAATATGACCGAGAGGGACTGTATGAACAAGCCTATCAGATGCTTCTCAGATTTATCCAGTCAGAGGGGAAGAAGGCCACAATAGCACGGCTGATCCCAGCCCTGGAAGAAAATGGTCTTATCAGCTTGGTCGAGGAGCTCTTGGGCCTCCGTTCCAACGAGGACTGCTCCTAGAGCCCAAAGGGTGATGGCATTGCTAAGGGCTTTCTTGCTTTAGCTACTGTATGAGACTGCTGCCAGTGTCTGGGAATGTAAAGTCCTGACAATCACCACAGGTGTCCATGTAAGTGGGAATGCCCAGGGGAGAGCTTCTGTGCTCACAGAAGCCAGCACGGACCTCTGACGTTCCTTATTTCATTCTGTTTCCAAAAGTCAGCGTTGCCTTCCCCTGAATTTCAGGACAGAAATGTTACAGGGAAGCAGCCAGACAGAGAACCCTAGGGGAGGGTGAGGGGAAAAACAAGGAGGGCATCTCAGAGGGTTTCTCTGGGAAGCAGACAGTGCCACTGTTTCTCAGGCTGTGGCCCAGTGCCACCAGAGAGCTGCAATATATTTTTATATTCAAGACATTTATGGCCTCAGGCGTAACACCGAGCAAAGAAGGGAAAATCAGGAAAAGCCAAGTTCATACTATTTTCCTTCTTCATTTTTCAACGGAAGAACATCTGCAGCAAGTGCATCTGTCCTGCCCTACTCTAGTGTAGCTCCTTGCAACTCTCACCACCTGAAGGTTTCTCTTTTACCTGAAACAGCCATAGTCTCCCACACAGCACAAGATTGCTGCTGTAGAACTCATTTCAGGCACTGAACAAGCAATGTGTACAAACAAATTCAGAGCTCGATTCCCAGCTTTTTGGACCATGGTGACAATAATACATTGACCACATTGTGCTGAGCTCTCGCCCACCAACCCGAAGGACCTTTAATCTGAAAAGCAAACCACAGTGCTGGAAGGGAAGGAGTCTCTGAGTCACCAAATCATGGGTGGAGGGTGAATTGGAACTGCTGCAGCCTCAAGGACCATCCTGACCCCAGAGCTGAGCTGTGGCCTCTGACCAGCTGGCTGCTAGTGCCTTTTCTTCTCAACCACCTGCCCTGGGCCTGCTGAGCTTACTGGAGAGGACAACTCATGCCATCGTGTCTCCCAGCAGTTGGGCTCTGCACAGAGCCCTTCCCCGGCGGTCTTGTCACTGTGTGACAACTGGGCACCAGCTGCTGTGCCTGGAACCTGCCCCAATTTTGAGGGTAAAAATGGCTTAAAAGACAAAGCCCTCGATCTCCAGGGCTGACTTGTGCTTTTGGTTCCAGTGGGAGAAGCTGTCTCCTGGTATGGCTGACAGAGACTGCAACCGAGCAGAGTTCATACCTTTGTCCCTCAGCAAGCCTGAGGAACTTGCCTTTTTTTCTGCAGATTTTGAATCCCCAAGGTTACGTGCACAGCATGGAAAGGAAACGGAAGGAGCTAAAGATGGGGAGAGCACTGCCAGGGCGTGAGTGAATCTCTTTTCATATCACCCTTAGCTGCAAAGGAAGCAGGAATTCACACAGGCACCATCTCTGCAAAGACAATGGCTCCGTGGCATTTTATGAAGCCATTCTACACCAGTGCTGTTGCAGCCTCATCTCCCCCTTTTTTTGCTCCATGCCTTTTCCCCACCTCCCAGTGCTCTCCCCTAAGGGAAGCAATTACCTCTCTGACACTTTTGCTTTTGGGACCAGCACGGCGATGCTGATGTTAGTTGGTTTAGGCTGCTGTGGAACCATACCTCAAAGCATGTAGTTTTCCTGCCAGATCCCAACTGAGGAACTTTGGCAGCAACCCACTTGGCAAATGGTTTTATTTTGTTTTGGGCTTGTATTTTTTTTTTTTTCTTAAATAATCAGAAACTTGAAAATTCTTTTTAACAGCAAGAGGCTTTGCTTTTGATTTTGCAAAAATTTTTTTTTAGAAAACAAAGTTACATATGTAGCCCACTGTTGTTTGTAATGAATATTTCTGAGCTCTCAGAATAGCTGTTCGTGTGCACAACTTTCATACACAGTTACAAAGCAGCCATTCAGCAGTGAGAGCTGATGCCTTTCATAGCATTTGCTAATGCTCAAAATGAGAAAGGCTTCTTATTCAGCATCTACTTCAAAAAATTTCTTTGGTGCTCTTACTGTATTGCAGAGGACCAAGCACAAATGCTTCTTTCCTTAATGGAAACCTTGTGCATTCTATTGCTCTGCCAGCAATTGGCATATGTGTTTCCTCTTACTCACAGATTCCCTCTCAAAAGGGCCATTGAGTACTGAAGCTCCTGGCAACTCTTCTGGAATATCATCATCTTTAACAGCATTCACAGGTACCTTCGTTGCAGAGGCTCAAGGAAAAGGGTTTTCCAGTGATATTCTGTGGTGGAATTGTCTTGAGTACATGGCATGGTTTGGGACTGTGGCAGTGGCTGTTTCATACATCCTTTTCCATGACTGGTCATCATCACCAGATGCAATAAAAACTCAGTTCTGGTCTCAAGCAGACTGCTTCCTGCTAAAGAGTAAGTTTCTTTAGTATTATTCATCACAAACAGAGACAATTTTCACAGAAGCCTTAGAATAAAATAGACCGATTGGACCACGAGTACACAGTGTCATTTGCATTAATTTGGCATTTGTCTGGGGTTCGACTCTGAATTTACTTCTGATTTACCCAGAAGATTCAACAGCAGTTTTACACCATTGTGCAAAGATAAGAGAACTCACATCACACACAGGGAAGGAAGAAGCACTCACAAAGGAAAAAGGAAAAGGAGAAAACATCAGCAGAGATTTGCTGAAGAAACCAGAGGTGTGTCTTCACGGATGGAGGAACCAAAGCAAGCTGGATCTTGAGGGTGCTTGCTGATGCACCAGAAGTTCTCCTATACTATTCCATAATGCTCTAATCGGCACCCCTGGTGACTGCCTGGCTGTTGAATGAGGAGCACACTTGTGCCTTCTTCCTCGCCTGTGCAAAGTTGGTTGCACCCATACTGCTACCCAGATGCCAGACATGCCAGCAACGCTTCTCTGCTACTATTTATACTGATTAGCTCATGTCTAGGGTGTGAGATAAGCTGGCCAGCTTGGCCTTATCCCCTAACAGCTCTGCTCTATGTATTGAGATATAGCTGGAAAACAAAAATTTCAGGGTGGTTGTGGTGTGTCAGAATCAAACATGAAGCAAATAAAGAGGCTAATCAGGTATATATAACAAATTAAACAGACAGACCATAACACAAACAGCAGAGACCAGGCCAAAACACACTTAGAGGGAGGGATCCAAGAGGGCTTTTTTTTTCTGTGGTACAGATTGTTTTTGTAGTTTTAGCAATGTTTCAGATTTGAAGGAGGCTCCTTTTGGTCTGCCAGAAAGAATAAAAGGTCCTTCCAAAGGAGGGTTTGAAGGATTTGTTTTGGCATAGCTGAGCTCCAGCGTTCAAACAGGTAGTAACAGAGAGGAGAATGAAAGCTAAAATGCTCCCCAGATACACTTTGATATGAGGTACCTTGTAGAAGTAAAGTTGAGAGTACACCCTGATACAGCACTGTCACAAAGGAAGATATCAAACTGTCCTGGAGGGCAGAGCCAACAAGAGGCCAACATTAGCCCTCTTAGGTACACGTTAAAGATACACCATAAATTAATTCATCTGCTGAAGACTGTGATGCACCATCACAGCAGACAGGAAAGGTGCTTTCCTCCAGCAGCTTCAGTTCTCATGTGCCACAGCTGCTTACAGTGGACCACTCTGTCAGGTGAAAACAGGATTTACCTCAAAAATAAGAAAAGCGTTCAGCTTTATTTGTTGGAAGCAGTTGAAAATCACAAGGTGGACTTCAATCATAAAATTTTCTTCCAGATTTTCACAGCAAGTCCAATTAAAAACAATGCTGACAGCTCACAGGGACAGTTTCTAGGTTTCCATTTTTAGCATCAGCCCCACCACAGAGGAGATGGATATCTGGACTATTTTTAATGCCAAGTGTGGTGCTAACGTCACAGCACTGCAGCTGAGAGCTGAGGGAAGCTTCTTGTTCAGGGAAGCTGTTGGTGGTTGGTGTGGACACTGGTAAAGGACTTTTCCCAGTGTGAGAAAACTGGGGTTTTCCTTACCTGGTAATTTTGCCTTTCATTTAAAAATGCAGCTCAGCATCGAGAAGCCATCCTGCTGCCTGGGTCACCATGTCACCTCCCCACTGCTGTTTCAAAAGGTACTTTAGAGCCACCTCCACATCACAAGCTGCCCACAGGCTCTGAAACTAAAAGTGAGTATGTACAGCAACAAGAAGCCTCAAATTCACTTCAACTGCTGACTTAGTGTAGCTGAAAATTCTGGTGTAAGCATGAACCTCTACTCGAGTGTGAGTCAAGGGTTTCTTTGGTCTAACCCACATACTGGGGTGGGTACATGAAGTTGGTGAGATCCACCGCTTTACACCAGGCAAGAGTCTGGCCGTTTGTCTTTTGTCCAGAGGTGGCTCAAACACTGAAGCAATTTAAGGCCTAGAGTCAAAAATACATTTTTTTTTTTGTCTCCTCTAGATTGAATTCTAAAGCCACTGACAGGATTTGGCCATACATGTCTAACTGAACTATGTAGGAGATGTGTGGTCAAGTCCTTTAGTCATCGGTGGAAAAATCTCTTGTTGACCTTCTAATTCCAAATTCCCAGGATAATTCAGCATCAGATCTGGATCAGCCATCTACAGCTGTGGACTGCAATGCCACGTGTACTCACGTCTGGGACGTTCAACCTCCAACAAACTGGCTTTTATAGAAAAAAGCACTTCGGTCTATTTGTTTCTCCTTTTTTTTTTTTTTTCTAATAAATATATACTTTTGGTTAAAAATGCCTCAGAGACTTTCATTAAACACTTAAAGCAGTAGTAAAAAAGGAGTTCACTGAAGTTCTATCACCAGCTCTTGGAGGAGCATCTAGCCAAAGTGTCTGGAATCACAATACACTCCTGCCCAATGTCACACACTTCTACTGACACACCAAGGCTGGTGTACCATCTAGATCAGATGGTGTCTCCCAGTGCCATTATATATCTGGGACTCCTCCAAGGTCACAGCATCACTGTAATCATGGAATCATCGGATGGTTTGGGTTGGGAGAGACCTTAAAGACCATTAGGCCATGGCCATGGGCAGGGACACTTACCACTAGAGCAGGTCCAGCCTTGCCTCCAACACATCCAGGGATGGGGCAGTGCCTCACTATTAACGAGCTTTCTCCCAAGGCTGCCTGCTCCATGGGTGGGGAGCCAAGGAGTTTGGATATTAAATCTCCAGCAGCTTTGCACAGGAAGCCACTGGCTGACCTGACAGCTGGCCTCGGGGAAATTCCTTTTGCTGTGAACTCAAGCGGAGCAATATTTCACCCTGAATCACTTAAATCTCAGACAGTGCTTGAAAAACACAAGATCAGCCCTTCTTCACTGACCACAAAGCTGTATTCCCACCAGCATGGCTTGGTGCCTGCAGGAATACAGCGATGGGGAGCAGGGCTCTGCCCTGTGGGGGTAGAAGGACATTTGGCACATAGCTCACTTAAAACCCGCTTCCAACACATCAGCCTGGGCTCAGCAGGGTTGACCTACTGATGAGTAGTGATCTCACTGACCCAGTCTTGTAAGGCAGAGTGACATGGCATGGGACAGACCAAGGGCACTTTTGCTGGCAGTAAGAAGGATGAATCAACTGTGCAGGGAACAAGGTACAGACAAGACAACCACCAAGTTGAAGCACCCACGGAAAAAACTCCCGCATCTCCCCAGCACCCCGCACAACTCTGCAAGCCATGGCAGCCACAAAGGCATCTGTGTTCACTCTCACCCCGTGAGAGCAAGCGAAAAGGGTAGTATGTCCCAAAACCCAGGTCAGGGGTCATGGTGGAAATACCTGCTGCGAGTCTCTGATGGGTTCAGGGTCTCCCTCAGTCCACAGCCAGCCCCTCTGAGCAAAGGTGGACACCAGTCTGCTCCTTGCCTTCATGAGCATCATCTGCCTCCTTATGGAGGAGGGATGAAGAATAGCCTGGGACTGCTGCTGTGGAGAAGGATGAAGGTACCTTGGGTTGGCCCAGGGAAAATGTGAAGCTGTGTAACATTCACGGCTGAGGTTTCTGAGGTGCTGCACCATTCAGCCAGAAGCTTCTGTGTCTCCAAGAGCTGCAGATGACAAGGAAAGGGCTTTCCCAGCCTGGAGCACCTGAATGCAGAGCCTGAGGGTTGCTAAGCAGGAACCTGCTCATATGGCAGCTTTTCATGGTGACAGTGTGTTCAGTAAAGCAAAACACTGGAACTAAAATGAAAAATAGATCAAAAAAGCACAGACACAAAAATTTTACATGATGTTTAAAAAACAGCTGGGTGCTTGCGTAAACAACAGAGTAAGTCAAAACCTGCTTTTATAACAAGTTCACCGTAAATGAAAGAAAACTTGACCTACTCAAGGGGTCGTTGTCTGGGCACTCTGAAGCCTCTTGGCCTCTGCTGGAGGAACAAGGGTCTTCCTAATATCCAATATCCAACTGAATTCCACCCCCCCCAGTGCAACTTGAGCCCATTTCCTCTTGTCCTAGCACTAGTAACCTGGGAGAAGAGACCAGCCACCACCTCACTCCAACCTCCTTTCAGGTGGTTGTAGAGAGCCAGAAGGTCTCCCCTCAGCAGCCTCATCTCCAGACAAAACAATCCCACTTCCCTCAGCTGTCCCTCATCAGCCATCACAAAATAATCACAAGGGATTCAAAAAAGAAGCCAAATTATTAAAAAAAAAAGACAGAAAAATCAGAACCTTACCTACTGCAAAAAGTCCTAAGAAAAGAAAAAAAAAAAGCCTTTTTTATGGTAGCAGTTACTTTTAACCCATAAACCAGCAGTGCAGATGGAAGTCCCCAACCTGGCAGTGCATTCAACATCTGGACACCTCCATCCCGTGGGGCGGGGAGGTGCTGGAGGCCATCTGTGCTCCCCAGCCGGCCCGTGGATCACGTGGCAGGCGCTTGGAAGAGGACCCAGCTCCTTCCTTCCCCCGGCGAGGCCGTCGCGGAGTCCAGCGCGCAGCGGCGAGGGATTCGTGCGAGGGGGGACCCCAGCGGCCCGCCT
>NW_008586577.1:0-23194 GCF_000691845.1 Merops nubicus | reverse complement strand
CCGCCGGCGGATGCTGCGCGTCTCCCCGGGCCGCTGGTGCTAAATGCTGAGCGCCGACAGGATGGAGGAGTTTCAGAGCGAGGAAGAGGAGCCCTGGTACGATCAGCAGGACCTGGAGCAGGGTAAGGATGGGGAGCATCCCTGCGGGCCGGGGGGATGCGGGGGCAGAAGAGGGGGCAAAGCCCGGGTACGCTAAGGGGGGTACCTTCCCCCAAGACTCACGTTGCCTTGGAAAAGCCGGCGCCTGGTCCTGTGGCAGCACCGCCGTGGAAATCTCGGCTCTGCTGCTCCAAAACGCTGCCCTGGTCGTGGAAAGTTGAAACCGGCGGGATAGAGGCAGGGAGCCCAAATCTGTCCTGAGCACCAAGGGGGAGAAAATCTGGTGTGTTACAACCCCAAGGAAGCTGGTTCCCCAGAAAACTTGCTGTGGGCAGAATCAAGCGTGGATAGTTCTGACATTGCTTTCATCTCAGCAGCTGCAGGTAGAGCGACCAGGCACACTACTTAGAATTTAATACATTGGAAATAATGTGGTGCTAAGCTCAGGATGCTGAAAGCATGTCTCAAAAGCTTTTGCTGTTCTAGCCCAAATCCAAAGGGATCTTCAGCTTCTAAGTCACCTAATTACTTCTGGAGATTTTTCCAATCAGCTACAAAAGCAGGAGAAATTGGGAAGGAGGCAAAAAAAAAAAAAAATAAGGCCAAGTTTCAAACAGCAAAAATAGCCTTGTTAGAGGATAAACATTCACTTGTGTAGTTTGTTGTGAAGAAGCTGCACCTACATTCGCAGTAGCTCTATGTAATGTTTGTGCTAAGGCTGAGTAGTTGGCGGCTGTGGGTATTTGGGACTTATTTTATTTTACTTATCTTAATATTTTGAGTCAACACGCAGTAAGTAAATAACTGGAAGAAGTCCCATGGCAGGCCAGTGGCCCAGGAATGAATTGAACTGATTTCTCAACGCCTAGGGAAAAAGGATTGCTCCCTAAATAGAGTCCCCCTCCGACACGTCGCACTATAGGTAGGGTACAGTCAGAGGTCTGCTTGGGGCAGCTGACTGTCAGCAGGGACGTGTGGTCCAGCTGCAGTCCCTCTACCCACCGACGCTCCAGAACGTTGTGTCATGATGGAAAGTTTACACAACTTCAGCTGCAGGGCAGAGGCCCAGCAAGGAATGATAACCAGCCCCCGCAGGGATTGTTGCAGCTGGGTTTTAACCCCAATTCCTCATTTACCAGGAAGTATCAGTAGAGGGTTACTGGGCCCTGTTCTCTGAAACACAACGCTTTAAATTAAGCCAGGGCAGAGCACGGAGACGGAGCTATCAGCTGAATAAACAGTGCAGCCTTTGAATGCTCAGAAATTCACATTTCTGGGTGACGTCTTCCCGTGGCTCACAAGGGCCCTGGGCACCCGTCCAGGGGCAGGATGCAGGCTGAGGAACAGCAGAACTGTGGATGAATACAGGGAGTGTTGAACAGCGTGGGACCAATCGATTTTTAGCCTAATGTTGTCCCTTGTGTCAGGTTCATGAGTCAGCACTGGCACAGTACAACTGGCTCACAACAATAAAACCACCTTCCCGCTGCAGGCCAGGTTCCTAGCTCTGTCCCAGCAGTGTAAACACAGAATAACTGTCTCCAGATGATGGATTGATGCTGGGCATAGAGTCCACCTTTGAGCACATACAGGACTGGAAGAAAACACAAACCCCAAACAAAGCCCAGCTGTGGGTTTTGCAGCCTCCTGTATGAATGGGAGCTGCACAGGCTTGCACAAACTCAGAAGGAGAGATGGGGAAGGCTTTAACTAAAATCAGCCAACTGGAAAGGTTCTACAGGATAATTACAACTGTAATTAATTTGCATGATGCACAAAGCATCACAAAGGACAGTGCTGGACTTTGTCCACATACACTGTGCCTTTGCATCACAGCCACAGAGCAGTATCTGGAGGTCTTTGGTGACAGCACAGCTTTGAAGGTGTCTGTGTGGAAATGGGGGGTGGAAGCATGGTGCAAGACATCCAGCAAGGCATGATTATAAGGTGGTCACAGGCCATCATTACTAGGAGGATTGGCATGCCAACAGCCCAGGGTCACACAAAAACCCACGCCTGGCAGCAGCACCAGAAAGGGGGAGGACAAAGGCATAGGCTTAAAGACTGTTCCTTGGGAGTGAGGGCTTGGAGACATGAGAAAGAACCCAAGCTAGGAGAGCTGAGAAGGTTCTTCTGTGAACCAGTTGGTTGCTGGGCCTTTATCGTCATTTCACAGCATCATCAAATATTTATTACATTTACATCCAAAACTGTTTGCTAAGCAACAGATGGCTTAACTGGGAGCTTTGCTATGATTACGATAATTAACCATTTTAGCACCACGGAGGAAATCATGCTCCAGCTCCACTCTGAGCACCTGTTACTTTCCTCCCCATCCTCCACAGAGCTTTGCCTTGCTAAAGAAACTCATTTTTTTTTTCCAAGAAACAACCCCCAATCACCCCTTTCCCCCTGAAGTGCCCATAGTGACTGACTGCATCCACCATATACCTTGGAGGCAGCAAGATCTGGTCCCCAGGCTCAAGGCCCTTCCAGACTCATTCAGATGAAGCTGGTGCCTTTCAGATTCCTTTACCCATTTCCTAGCATGCTGTATGCTGGTGTGGTTCAAGGTATTGTACCAAGGTGCCTTACAACACAGAAGCAAAGACTCAAATCCCAACCAGGATACTTGGCAGTGACGTGGTAACGGTAGTGGGTGTCCTTTGAGGTGTTTCATTCTTATGATGTTCTCTCTGGGAAGACTTTCTGATTTGAAGTGGTAAAGACAGTGATTGCTTAGTAGTGTGGCTTTGCTTATTGCCAGGCTTTTTAAGCATGAATAGATGCCAGCACTGCTTTGGTTCAGCCACAGCCTCACCTTCCATGGGCTGGGGTGTCTGTGCCTCTAAGTGTTAAAACCAGAATGCAGTGCTGGTGAACCTTTTTCCAGCCACTTAGAACTGATGATGTGGCTAGTTGCATCATACCCTATACACAGAATGTACATGCAGCCAGACCTCAAGAGAATGAATGAGCTAAAATTAGAGAGTTTGAGCTGGGGATAAGTGGGGACACCTTTTCTCTTCATCAGAAGCATTTGTGTTCAGAACAGCTGCATGCCAACTCAATGCATCTGGATCCAAACAGAGCAGAGACCAGAGCCAGCAACTTATCTCTGCCACCACTTCCAGCCTTCATCTCCCCTGCAGCAAACTCCCAAGACGAGTCCTCCTCACAGTCACCTCGCTGCAGTCCCTGACCTTCCCACCCTCCTTATCCCCTGCCAGCATTCAGGGCTGAGCCAAAGAGCAGAGTGCAGCCCAAGAGGAGGGCCCTCAAAGCCACCCTTGCAGTCTCTGGAGCCTAAATACAACCATGATGACTCCTCATGTGTAAATAAAACAGCCTTCCAATGCTTTGTTAGCCAGCAGGACCAGAGGTAGTAGGAGAACCAGCACATCATCTCATTGCCACTGCGAGACCAATAGTCCTCTTCTCCTGGGGAGCCATAGAAACTTTCTGGCTAAACCATCTGCAATGCAGCCTTAGGACTTTACAGCTGTAACCTCTAAAGGCCTCCAGATATAAGGATCTTATTTTAATTCCTCTTCTTCCCAAGCATCCGATAGCTTGCATGCTAAGAAGGTAAATGACACAAGGTGCTGAGCTTGCACCACTCCCAGCTCATCAGCATAAAGACATCAGGGTGAACCCAGGGGATCAGCACGAGCACCTGCTAGCACCCATACTTGCCCATTTTCTGCAGCACCCAGCCTGTGTCAGGTAGTCTATCGAGCTGCAATTCTCTACCAGCTTGCTCAAAGGATTCACTGCCCAGGGGAGCAGGTGGTACCCCAAATTCCATCCCTCATGATGTGGTTATCCCAGCAGTCCAGCTCAGGGGACAAGCCCCACAGCCTGTCTGTCCTCCAGGAGCACAGCGGTTAACTCGCTGCCCTTCCTCCCCAGCAGTGAGCCAGAAGGACAGAATTTTGCCTGCAGTAGCTGAACCACTTACTTATTTAGCTGTGCAGTACAGCAGGTAGCTTATGGAAGTGGAAAGTTTTCAATGACTAATTGCTGAGCTGCTTGGGAATGACAAGAGGGACTAGAAAAGTCCCAGGAGGCAAGGAAATCAGATGACAGGTTAGTCTGAGGAAGGGATGAAAGACTCCAACTCTGGGGAGGAAAAAAAAAAAAAAAAAGAATATATACATAAAGATATTTTCCTAGAATAAAAATTCTAGAATAAAAATAAATTAAGATAGCAGGAAAAAGGGACATAAGAGCCCCACACAGCAACTTCCAGGATCTCCCTCCTAATCTCTCACAGAAGCTCCTTTCTACATCTGAACCCCAGGCACATAATTCCAGCTGTGGGATGGAGCAGAGCTAGAGGAACTGCTGGAAAGGGGAAAGGAGAGGGGAGGTGAACAAAATAAATCAGTTTTCCCTATCTGCCATCCTGAAACAATCAGCGAGCAGTGGCACTTCTCCTTGGCAAGGCCACGCATGAAGGATTTATGGTCTGAGTCCTGAAGGACATTTCCCCCACCCCAGCATTTTCCAAAGCTCTTTCTTTTCTCCTGTACCAGCCAGCACTGGCTGGTGACAGGGTGGATGCACTGACTCAGTGTGACAGTCAGGAACTACTTAGAACTATGATAGCACTAGGGTCTGATCCTGCTCCTGCTAAAAGTGGTGCCAGTGCACAGCTTCCTCGCTCCCATGCACACCCAAAGATCTCTGCTAAAAGTCCTTTTCCAGAGCAGCACAGTGGTCTAGTCCCACCTCACCCAGCTAATGCATCCGTGTGCCCACACCGAACACATCATTAGCACTTCTAAAGCTGCTACTTCACCAAAAACACACAAAAGTGGGCCAAGAAATTAGGAAAATATCTCCAATACAAAATACCCTGGAAGAACAAGATCAGATGTTACACAGCTGCCAGCCTTTGCACAGCTGGAAATTTTAAAGTGATTTTATGTGAGAGTTGTTTGGGGCTTTTTTTACTTCCACGTGTATTTAGCAAACAGTTGTAAAGCCTCTTTCTGAAAGGTGACAGTTCTTTTAATGGTGTAAGCAGCCTGTTCCTCTGCAGCCTATTGGGAAGTCACAGTAGTTTATGCCATGTGCAGTGCAGCTGCCCTGGCACTGCTCAGTTTACTTGTTTCCTCCCTGAAGAATTCAGATCTTCCAGTGGGTAGTGTCCAGGTCCGTGCTGACCTCTTCCAGTCACGCAGCTGCAGCAATGGCAGTTGGAGACAGCATATTATGATGTTCTCCAAGTTTTCTTGGCCTGCAAGCAAGTGTTGAGTCCTGGAAAGGCACACAGGACTGGGAGGTGGTGGCTGAGCACTGGTTTCTGCAGGAGGAGGCAAAGAGCAGTGCTGCACATCCCCCCAGGCATCAGTCTTTGCAACAAAGCTGCTCCAGGGACACTGTTTTTGGGCTCGTGAAAGAGGCATTGCCCTGCATCCTGCTCAGGACTAGTGGTGGACACAACACCATCTGGAGAGCACATCAAGCATTCTCTCTCTCCTTTCCTTACCTTGTGCTCTCAGACTGGAAGACAACAGCACTGTGCTCTCCCTGCATAGCTCCACAAACGACACTGATCCCTCACCCGAGGTCAGGACCTCTTCCCACATGGGCAGCATCTCCAGCCAGCACCAACAGCCTGGCCGCAGGTCGCTGGGCTCTGTGGGAGCTCAGCCCCTGGGACAGGGCTCCAGAGCCCTTCCCAGCAGTGGCTGGGACAGCAGCAGTAGTGGGCCAGCAGTGCACAAGACAGCACACTTTTCTGTAAAGCCAAGCAGAGGGGCTGCTAGGGAAGAGGCAGCCAGGTTTTGGCCTTGCTGCAGAGGGTCAGGCTGTTTTCTGCCTTTGCCTTTAACACATGGCTGTGGAAGAAAGGTCTTCACTGTACCCACATGCCTCTGGCACATGAGAAGTAGCAGACAGGAGTGACCAGCAGGCGCAGTGCTGGCAGCGGTCCTGGGAGCTGCTGCAGATACCAGTGGCAGGTCTGTTGGAACTTGCTGGCTCCTCAAAAGACCAAAGCACTCAGGATTGGAGGTCCCATCTGCCTCCCCCCCCAGCGAGAGGGCAGCAAGGGTGGCCAAGCTGGCTGGCAATGGCTCAGAGTAGGAGACTACGCTGTGTGAACACGAGCAGGGTTGGAGAGCTGACGTGGTGGTGGCAGCCCGTTGCTGCAAGCACTGTTCCCTGCCACGCGAGCTCGCTGGCCTGTCCTTCACAGGTCACCTCTGCCTGGGGCTCTGCACGTGCACAGCACTGCGGTGCAGCAACAGGCAACATGTAAAATCTCCTTGGTGCTCACCCTCTTTGTCCATCCTGGATCAGCCACAACCTCCTGCCCCCAAAACACAGTGGGGAAATGAGATTGCCACGTGGCAGCAACCCACACATCTCTGTCTTTAGCTTTAAAACAGTAAAAGCCTCTATTCATGGTTCTCTGCATCCCAACATTAATTAGTTGGAGCTTTGCTGCCTAGAGGAGGGATACACGCAGGAAAGCACAGGCTGCCTCTATCCTTCCTCTTTCCTTGCTTCTCCCCAACAACTCCACTTGTATGTATTTATTTAGGATGCTTTCCCATCCAGGTGCACTATCAGAGCCTCGGTCACCAGTCACTGAGCTCTTTGAAACCATTTTAGCCTACAAGGCAAACACAAGCACCAAGGCTGTTTAGATAAGGGAACAGCAGGGAAAGACGCAGATGGGGCCTTAGCCATGGTCTAATAACACACTCTGTGTTATCATGCTCTAACAACTTGGCAAAACACACACTGATTGCTGTGGGCACAGGGATGGGACTGCTGGGTATGTGTTTGTATAGCCACAACAGCTTCTCAGCAGAGGTAACCATCCTAGGTCTCAAACACTAACATATAGGGGAGGCTTTGGGGAACAGGATGATAAGAGGTCAGAAAGAAAAGGCAAGTATCAATTAAATAAAAAAAGCCTGAAGAATAAATTAAAAAAGAGAAGAAAAGCTGATAGAAAGGAAATACTGAATAGGACTGAAGAATACAAAAGGCAAGGAAGGGAGCAGCAGGGGCTGAGCAGGCTGGAGGGCTCCCCTCCAGCACAACACTTCCAGACATAGCATCCCTGCACCCCTTGTCAGGGTTTTCCACTCCTTGAAGGTGCCACTTTAGCTCAGGGGACTACAGACAGCACAGAGGGAGCTGCTCTCATTGCACTGTTCTTCCCTCAGCCCCCTGCACACCACCTCTCTCTGCCACCACCTGAGCTCCTCCCTACCAGGGATGCTTGCAAAGCCAAAAGCAGCCCAGGGGTATGTAACAGATTACATAAGAGAAAGAAAATGGAAAGAAAAGAGAGAGAACAGCAAGCAGGGAATCCAGCAAATCTTATTAGGCTAACAAAAATGCCCCTGTGACCAACATCAGCTCAGCCCAGCTAGAGCCACGGGTTGATCCGAGGAAAGGGAGTGGGCAGAGGTGGCTGTCTTGCCCGGGGCTTCATACCCACCCTTTGCCTGCTCCCTCCCAGCCCTTCTTGAGGCTGCTTTCCCTCCAGCTGCACTGGGCTGCTCTGCAAAGCAAACCTGGCCTCTGTGGTACACCCAACTACACCAAACGGCCGGTCCCTGTAAAACACACACAGAACATCAAGTGCAAAGCTGAATTGGGTAGCAATACCCAAGGGCAAAAGGGATGGAAAATCCACACCTCAAAGGTAACACTGGTGGCTCTCTGATGCTCTGCCTGGCCATGGGAAACACTGTCATCTGTGGAACAGGCAGGTTGAAAAGGCTTTTCCAGGCTGTTTGTGAGAGGCTGTCTGATGGCACTTGCTTCTCCGTGCCCCACCATGTTCCATTGCAAAGGCTGACAAGGGCTAAGTCCAGATTGCCTCCGTCACCTGTCATGGTGCAGCAGTAAGTGATACACAAAAGCTGATCTTCATTGTAATACACCCAGACAGCACAATCCCTTGCAACTAAGAAGAAAAATAAAGGAGTAGCAAGTAGACCCTACCCTGGGGTAAGCCAGCATAGCATCATTTATTTAGATTTTGAAAGGAATAATTGCACCTACCCTTGACTCTAAGTATCCATGTGTAATGGAGCAGGCAGTAAATGCAATTAAATTAAACGTCAACAGCATTAAACATCAGTTCTTAACTCTCAACCTACCCCATCCATCAGCTAACAAGCACCCTGAACTTCCTCCAGAGACCTCCACACCAGAGCTCTGCTGGCTGTTCCTCCTGCTCTTTAGCAGGTGAATTCACCACCTGCAGCAGGGGAGAAGCAGCCCTATCTGCAGCCCCAGTCCTTTAGGAAGGGACAAATTCCTTAACAGATGCTTAGCTGAAAAGAAACTGCAAAACTGCGTGCCATAAAGCCCTGCTCTTTAGCTCTATCAGCTAAAAAAGGACTTCTAACACCACCCTGCAAGGCTGTCTCCCAGGATGGGGAGAGGGGTGGGTTGGTTGAAGGCGAGGAGCAAAGCTCAGCATCCCTCGCCTGCGCTCGGACCAGGGCACATTCCCTCACAGCCTAAACACACGGATCCCCTGATGCAAGGCAGACAACGGGGGAAAGCCCAAAGCTGCTGCTCCAGATGGTGGCTTCCTCCAGAAAGCCATATTTATGAATAGCTACTGCATCACCATCGTGTCGAGAGCAGCCAAAACCTCGCCTGCCTGGCACCAGGCTTACGCTCCCCTGAAGCCACAACCAAGAGATGCTGGGGGGTAAAAACCCTTCAGGGAGCGGGCTGTGGCAGAGATTGCTCTGCCCAAACAGATGCGGGCCAGCACTGGGAAGGCAGAAACTGCTCCAAACCCTCTGTGTGCCTTGTCGAAAGCTGCTGCGAAGGCTGGGGCAGCTGGGAAGCACTCAGCCCGTGGCAGCCCCACTGCACATCTGCCCATGCCAGCATTGCCAGGGGTGCTGCAGCGGGGAATACCCTGCAGGTTGCTCCTCGACCTCTTTCAGCCAAAGACAGCCTGCTGCAGCTTTAGGATCAGGGGTTGTTTTTCAAGTTTCCCAGCAGAATTATCGCTGGGCTGATGATGATCTCTGCAGTTTAGGAGGTTACCTCCTGGATGCACCACCCAGCCAAGCTCCCCTGTACCGAGTGCTGCTTGGATTCAACTCCTGCTCCCTTCCCACCATCTGGTCTCTCTTCTCTTCCCCTCCCTCCTTGCTCAGGCGCCTTTCCCACAGAAGCTTGCAGGGAAATGAAGTCTCCCTCCCTCCACTTTGCTCCATAGGCACAGCTCTTTGTCTGGGGACGAGGGGTGTCTCCTTGCCTGGTGTTAATGAGAAAGGTCGCATCAGCACTTGCTGAAAGCCAGAGGGCATGAAGCTGGTGCTGCCCAAGGCAGTTTGCATCCACAGTCCTCTCACCGAGAGGATTTGTGCAGCACCAAAGCCCCCATTTTTTGAGTTGAATGTTGCCCATTTCCCAGTGGTGCCTTGAGCACAGGCAGGCTGCAGAGGGACCAGGCACATCGAGCAGAGAGCCGCTCCCCACCACTTCATTCCTCCTTCTGCATCAAGAGGGGAGGGGGAAGGGAGGCATCAGCATATCTGCTAAATTAGGGCAAGTTGTACTGCACTGGCTGGCTCATCTGACAGTAAAGAAGCAAAGAGGAATAGAAAAAAAAAATGTGGGGAAACCACAGTGCTATGCAGAGAGAATCACCAAATTCCTAAATAGTCCTGTTTCCCCCCCAAAACACAGGCAGGCTGCAGAGGGACCAGGCACATCGAGCAGAGAGCCGCTCCCCACCACTTCATTCCTCCTTCTGCATCAAGAGGGGAGGGGGAAGGGAGGCATCAGCATATCTGCTAAATTAGGGCAAGTTGTACTGCACTGGCTGGCTCATCTGACAGTAAAGAAGCAAAGAGGAATAGGAAAAAAAAAATAAATGTGGGGAAACCACAGTGCTATACAGAGAGAATCCCCAAATTCCTAAATAGTCCTGTTTTCCCCCAAAACAACTTAATTTCACATTCAGCCTCAGGTTTCCGAGGTCTCCATGGAGAGGAGCTGTGTGCTCCCCCAGCCCATGCAGAGCCACAAGCACTTCCAGCACAGCATCCCCTCCCTCCCCACGGTCCCACAGCCCGGGGGAGACCAACAGGTGGGGAAGAGGACTCGGCACAGGGTGAGTGCATGAGACAGGATTGCTGAGGATGCTTAGGCTGGTGGGCTGGCAGGCAGAGAGCGAGTGAGTGAGTGTGTGACAACGGCTGAGGCAGTTAAAAGACACTAAAAGAACCAATTCCCCCATGTCCTTCAAGGCTGGAGTCTCCCAGGTCCTTACGCTCCAAATGAAAATGAAGAATCAATTTCCTCCTCGGAGCTCAGCCCCATTCTTTCCTCTTTCCCACTCGTCCCCAAACGCTGCCCATTTCCCCCATTAAATTATTGCTGACAGAGCCCTTTAAATTACAATGCAGGATCTTGCACTGCCTAATCCACTTAACTCAACCCCAGCTGATTAAATTGGATGCCATATGGTGGGAGAGCACTGGTGTAATCCGCAGGGACGAGGACACACTTGACTCATTACCTGGAGCCCAGCATGGAGCCCTCTCACCACACACCTCCGTGCCAAGACCGTGCTTGCTGCAAGGGATGTGATTTGCAAGGTACTGGTCTCCTCCAGCAGCCACACTGGCTCTGGCAAGGTGGCAATGACATTAAATACAGCCCTAAGCACTTTAAAGGCACAAATTGTCCTCTGTCTCTGCTGGCATCTGGCTGTTCCTCCATCCCCAGCTGGCGTAGCAACCACTTGGTCTCCCAAGGGCACTTTGGAAACTGGGGAAATTTGGTGCTTGGAAAAAAAAAAAAATAATAGCTGGAGGAGGTCTGTCCATGGGGAAATGTGCCAATATCTTGATTACACTGGGAGCTGCGATTGCAGCCCTCAGACCAGGTCACTATGTAATGATGAGGATTATAATTAAAAAGGTCACAGCCTAGAATAACACTCTGCAGTGCAGACCACAGCTGGAGAGCACATCCTCATGGCAAAGGGGAGATCCGAGGACACGCCGGGCAGCTGTTGGCTGGACCACATCTGGGGAGCCAGCCCTCCGGCACTGCTGGAGCCGCACAGAAAGACACACCCAAACTAATGGCATACCAGCACTTCCTACAGTGCAGCATTATCCCTGAGGAGAGCCCCACCCCAAGCACTGACAGCACCCCACACAGCGAGCACTCCTGCCCCAGAGGTCAGCGTGAGCCTCGTTTTGTGATGTGCCACGTGAAGCGTGAGGGATTCAGCGATTTTCCCAGGCTCACAATACATCCTCAGCATCCCGCTTCCCCTTCCTCTCTCAGTGGCCAAGTGCCCCTCTTTCCCAATCAACTGCGTGTCCAAATTAACCACTTGAAGAAATTACAGCTGCTCTGAGCACTGGCAGAGCCTTTGCAAAACACACCATTAGCTGCAGACTAGAGAGGAGCGTTACGATGGGCTGAGGAAACACCAGGGCAGGAGACCCAGGTCCTTTCACACACTGCAGGATTGCCACTCCTTCATTACCCAAAACTGCATGATAACCATGCCACAGAGAGAAGGAGTAATAACACCCATCAGGACCTGTTTCCTTACCTTTTTGAAGGTTTAAGGTCAGATTTTCTATCTGACACAGCAAGAGCTAGAAACTCACCTCTAAAAGCAGCAGGAAAAACAAGAACCCAGATGGCCATGGGAGAAGGTCAGGCTTTAAGAAGACAACCAATTTCTGTGAAAGCAAAGGGATGTTCTCAGAGCCACCTGGCCCATCCCAGGCCCACAAACAGCATCACCTGAGGTGCTCAAGCTCCAGCCAATACAGCACTCACAGACTCCTGGGGCTTTTTCTTCACCCAGGAGGCAGCAAAGCCAGTAATTTAAGCTGAAAACACTTATCAACATCTCTTTTTCCCTGTGCTTCTCCTAAAGTCCAACTATTTCGGTAGCCTCCTGAGGCTGTTTAGAGGTGGCAAACAAAGTGGTTTGTCCTCACCCTGGAGCTACCCCAAGGAAAGAGCTGCAGACCCAGGCAAGGCAGCACTGCCTGGGCAGGAGGGGCTCCCAGCCCCCTCGGGGTCCTGTCCCTCACGTCAGTCTGTTAGTGGGTGATGGATGGAGGCTGACGGCGAAGGCAAGGCGCTCCCTTCGTTAGAGATAATAATATAATTTACAGAGCCTCCCCAAGGCCCCACGGGGCTTTGCCAACCCTCGCTCTCGTTCTGACAGATGCTGAGCCCCTTTCAGCCCTCCAGGTCTCAGCAATAGGGGATGGAGGTGCTGAGCACCTGCCACAGCCGAGCCCTGTGGGTCTGATCCTGGCTAGGCAGTGTGCAGTGCAGAAGGGCTATGCAGCCAGCCAGGCACCAAATCCTCATTGCTTGGAGGAGCTGCAGATGTCCCGAGCTCAGCCTACCCTTGCTCCTGCAGCCCAGCAAGACAAAAGAATCCGGATCGTGTGCGTCCCACAAGCGTGCATCCATGTCAAATAAAACCAGTGCCATGCAAAACGTGCTGGGTGCGGCGGCATTCGGGGACCCCCCCGATTCCACCCCCACAGAGCCAGGGGAGCTGCAGCAGCTTTGTCCCATCTGCTTTTCAGACTTGCATTTGGCTGCGGAGCTGGGGAAGACGCTGCTGGAGCGCAACAAAGAGCTGGAGGACTCCCTGCAGCAGATGTATGCCACCAACGAGGAGCAAGTGCAGGAAATTGAGGTAGGGACACAGCCTGGCCAGGGGTGGAGAGGGGACCTGCTTGGCCACCGCTGTCACCTGCAGGCCATGCAGAGGAAGGGGCTCTTCCACCAATGCCAACAACTCGGGTACCAGTAGAAAGGAAGGGATGTGCCATGGGGGTTGAAGTATCTTCTGTATGTGCTTGAATCAGGATGGATTAGGATCTGGCTGTGCCCACACCAGCCCTGGAGAGGGTCCCCTTCACTCACTAACTGGTATTTTCCCTCTTCTCACATCCCCACACCCTGCCCAGATGTACACACCAGATTTTGGCACCCAGTTGCATCTGGGTCACGTTTGGCCTTTCCCTGCCCACCCACCAGCCTTCACACTCCTTTCTCTTTGCTCTGCTGCAGCTTTCCCCTGACTCCAGTTATTCATAATCACGTTTGTTCCCAGCCAGCCCCTTGGCACCCCTGGAACACAGCCTTCTTTGTTAGAGGCATAAAATAGCTCTTTCTCCAAGAGCTGCAATCTAAACCACCATTTCAAGCATCCTTTGGGGTCAGGGCAGCATTTCTAAGAGCCCACAGAACTGATCTTAGAGGCTTAAACCTGCTGTGCTGGCAGGGTTTTCATCCACTGGAAAAACTTATAGGGATTTGTGAATTAAAAAAGATCAGAACCCCCCTGATTTAAAAGGACACAGGGCAGAGAAGGGCTGGGAGTTCACAAGAGCAGCACGTGATGGCTGCAGGGATCTGACAACCAATGTCCAAGGAAACTGGTGGATGGATTTAGCCATCCCCCCCAGCAGCCCTTCAGGAGCACGTCCATCACAGGAGCTGGGATCCTGCACCAGCTGAGGGCGAGCTCTTGGGTAGATGCCTCTCTCTCAGGATAAAATCTTGCAATGACAGACTCACGGGGGGGGGAGTCTTTGAACATGCAGGAACCACAAGTCTCCTCACATTTCACAGACTCAGAGTTTTAGCCTGAATTCCCCAGGAAATGCAGCTTCTGCAATTGATCTGTCAAAGGATCCAGTAACCAACTGGCCAATTTCAGTCAGCTTTGGTGAAGGGTCACAGTCCCAGGGATATCAACTTTCTTTGGGTACCAGGAATGAAAAAGCAGCTGAATAGAGAGAGACTGAGATTAATGCCCTTCACAGAGGGCAGGGGAAGTTCAATCGTTTTCAGACACACAACTATTTACAGTGGGCAGGGGGTATGAATATTTCAGCTGTGGAAGAGGCTTCAACCAGGCAGAGGATAAATCAGCCACAAAACACATTATCAGAGGAAGCAAAAGCTGCAGGAATTTCAGCCCACAGAACAACCTGGATTTGGGATGTGGAGTGTTTCTGTTTCACTTTTTCTTGCAGTACCTGACCAAGCAACTGGAGACGTTGCGGCAGATGAACGAACAGCATGCAAAAGTCTATGAGCAGCTGGACCTGACAGCACGGGACCTGGAGCTAGCTAACCAGAAACTTGTGCTGGAAAGCAAGACATCCCAACAGAAGATACAGTGGTACGGGCTCCCCTTGTCCCACCACAGTGATGCTGTACCCAAGAGACCTTCGTCTCCTTTCCCCTCCCCCAAAGCACAGCCTGGCTTTGCTATTTAAGCCCTTCTTTTATCAGTCAGGTTTTGCAGCTATTTACAAAGCAAGCTCATTGCAGCAGTGCTGGTTAGCAGAGGTCAGCCACAGCACAGACACCCTCGGGACGAGGGCTGGATAAAGGAATGTCTGAAGCTGCCAGAAGAGGCATGGCAGCCTCTCCTCCAACGTGTTTCCTTGAAGAGGCACATAATCATATCAGGGAGGCCCCAGTACACAGCACAGCAGAAACACTAGGCACAGATCCAGCACCTAATGAAACCCTGGCTAGTCCATACTGAAACACCAGTTTACCCACGGTATTTCTTTCCTAAAACAAGCCCACGATCAAAGTCATCCCTGGAAACAACAGTCTAAGCCATGTCCTTGCAATGCAGCATCTTTTGCAAACAACTTTGCAGAGAGGGAGTTTCAGAGCAGAGTTTTACAAACTTGTTCACAGCCAGAGCAAAACTAAATCTCTGCCCAGACTCTCTGTCTTTATCTGTACAAGATAAATAAGAGGAAGACAGTAAATAGCTCCACTCTTGCTTTTAGTGCAGAGATATTCCAGGATAGTGCTTATGTGTTAGAGGTGACTCTTTTACCCAACTGATTTGAGGACAGAGGGTCTCAAATTAGTACAATCCCTTGCTGCTGCTTCAATCCCCCACCCTCTTCTACAAACACCCCTGTTCAAGCGTGACCACGCAGAGAGAGACCAACCCCTGCCATAAAAGCAAACGCTGTCATGCACCCAGGACACATGCTAGAAGTGGGGAGCACCTTCCATAGACTGGCCTTCTCTATAGGGAAAAAACACCTTTCAAGGCTCTGTAGGGCCCAACTGCCTCCTCTCTTTGCAGCTTGACAGAAACAATTGAGGCGCTGCAGAACCAAGTGGAGGAGCTGCAGAAGCAGGTGGAGGAAATGCGGAGCTTGGAGCAGCTCCGCATTCGGCGGGAGAAGAGGGAGCGGCGCCGAACCATCCACACCTTCCCCTGCCTTAAGGAGCTGTGCTCCAGCCCCAGGTATGGACCCTTTCCTCGAGCAACCCCTCCAACCATCTCCCCCACTTTCTCTGCCTGTGAAGAGAGGCACAAAACCCCACAAACGCCCCCACAGAGATCTAGGCTCTACGTCCAGGCTCGAAGCTCAGTGCTGGAGCTGAAGGGAGGACCTCCCTCTCTCCTACCCACGCACCTGGACAGGTGGCATGGGCAAAGCAGAGCCTTCATGACCCCAGCACCAGAGAGGCCTCCATTAGGGAGACAGCACCTCTCTTTCAGAGGGCAGGGGTAGCTACCCAGGAGGAGCTGGATGCCTTATGCAGCTGCACTGGGCCAGGCTGCAAGGAGACTGGCATTGCCTGGAGGGGCTGGGACTCTCCTGGCACATTGGCATGGAGCTGTGTGGGAACGCACACCAGACAGGACACATTGCTCGGGCTCTAGATAGCTCCAACAGCCTCTCCCACTGCAGCCCACCCAGTCACACACCACGTGAAGAGGACCCTTACCTCACACTGGCTACACAGCTTCCCTTCCCAAACCAGCACAGCCCGTTTTCCCTTTGCAGCTGCCTCCCAGCACAGTACCAGCAGCTCGGGCTCACTGTAGGCAGTTGAGATGGTGCATTTTGTCCTGTATGACCCCAGTACCCCCGGGAGCACCAGTCATGCACCAAGATACACCACGTGCTGCCAAGTGCTGTACAAACACCTTAAAACCCAGCCACGCTGTTAATTCCGTGACCTCGGGAGGGCATTTCTTGCTCAGCTTTGTCCATAACAGAGGCTTCTTTAAATAGACAAGCAGTCAATAAACTCTGTTACTGAAAGCATCCTCTGCCAGAGGATACGAACAAAAGACACTTTTACTGCAGCAGCAACAGGGATGTTTTTGAGGCCATAGTCTAACCCCCAGCAAAATCCACTTAATGTCTCTGTGGTTCTTTTCCTCCCAGCCCCCAGTCCCACTCTGCCCCCAGTGCCTCGGGACCTCGGTTCGGTTTGCAGCTGGGCAGTTGGCTCTGAAGGTCAGGCTGCCCTTCAGGAACTTGGAAATGTGTTCAATACCCCCCGCCACCAGTCACGCCTCCCAGAGGAAGCCACGGTGCTTGCACCTTTCCAATCTGTTCTAACCAGAGAGGATGCCATGGGCACTTCACTGAGGAGGAGGAGGGAAATCTGATTTCTGACAGCGACGTGAGGGAAGGGGGAAGTGCTCGCTGTCACTTCCCAGGCAATGAAGAAGGGGCAACTCTGTCAAAAGTCTCTGGCTGCCTCCCTTGCTGTATAAACCCTCTCCCACTTTCTCTGGAGCACCTCCCAGACACAGAACAGCAGAGCCTGTGCTTCTGGTTTTTGGTTGGGTGGGGTTTGGGGTTGTTGGCAGATGCATTGCGTAGTTGGTGAACTCCATCAGGAAAAAACCAAAGCCTTCTACTTTCAGCTTGGACTAGCAGCACTTGAATGTCCATCCTTGCTTCAAGGCAACGTTGGTGGCTGGTCCATTTACCAGATGAGTCTTTTACCTTTTAGGGTTTCATTTCCCTCCTGTCTTTCATCACTGCTATCAGACAAGACTGCGGGTTCACTGGGACAGCAACTGGTCTCTGTGTCCAGAAGAGCCCCAGCCATACCTTGTGGTCCCCTGGCACAGGGAGGAGGCATATCTCACTCCAGGAGCTCATGTTACTTCCTTTTTGGGCATCAGTGGTATTACTTACGTGACAAAGAGGCACCATGAGTCCCTCATGGACCGTCACTTGGTCAGGCTCTCTCAAGGGTCTTTCTTCTCTTTCAGGTATGAGGACGCATTTCAGGTCCACAGCTCTTCCACAGAGTTCAACCAGAAGCCACTGGAGAGGGAGAACGAGCGTCTCCAAGCCATGGTGAACTCCTTGAGGTCCCAGGTCAACCAGGAGAAGCAGCGGAAGGAGAGGGTGGAGCGAGAGTACACCTCTGTCATTCAGGAGTACTCGGACCTCGAGCAGCGGGTGTGCGAGATGGAGAACTGCAAACTGCGCATCAAGGAACTGGAAACAGAGCTCCTGGAGCTGCAGCAGATGAAACAAGTCAAGAAGTACCTGCTCAGCAGAGAAGACAACTTGTCCGAGGCCCTCCTCGAGCCGCTGAACAACGCCCCCGAAGCAGACTACATCGACCTCTCTGAGGAAGAGGGAGGGAAAAGCCACGGGCCGTCGATGACGCCCTCCCCGAACCACCCCGTGCGGAAGAGCTGCAGTGACACGGCCCTCAACGCCATCGTCACCAAGGACGCCGTCAGCCGCCACGAGGGCAACTACACCCTGCACGCCAACAACGTGCGCAAGCGGGGCATGTCCATCCTGCGGGAGGTGGACGAGCAGTACCACGCCCTGCTGGAGAAGTACGAAGAGCTCCTGAGCAAGTGCCGGCAGCACAAGGACAGCGTGCGCCACGCGGGCGTCCAAACGTCCCGGCCCATCTCCCGCGACAGCTCCTTCAGGGACTTCCGGGGAGAGGGACACGAGCTGGAGGAGCGGAAAACCATGGAGAAGACCATCAGCAAACACGTGGAGGCCGTGGACAAGCGGCTGGAGCAGAGCCAGCCCGAGTACAAGGCTCTTTTTAAGGAGATCTTCTCCCGCATCCAGAAAACAAAAGCAGACATCAACGCCACAAAGGTGAAGAACAAGAGCAGCAAATGAGTCCTGCCTCTCTGCCGCTCCCACGTGCAATCGCAACAGGCAAGTCTTCTCCTCAGCCCCAGGAAACACCACGTGGCCCCGCTGCTTTGAAGGTTCAAGAGGTCTACAAGCACGAAAACGTCACAGAGACTCGACTCGCTTTTTTAGGCTTGAGCTCTGGACAACCCACTGAGACAATTGTACATTGTAGTTAGAGGATTTCAGACACTGTATGACGGATCTCTGCATGAGTTGCTGCCGCTGCCAGACATCACAACAGCAACGTAAACCACACCACGAGAAAAGAAAACCGATCACCTCCTCCCCCCTTTCCAGCTTGTCTTACAGCCCGATTATCTGCAAGCAAAAGCCTGGATGTCCTCCAGCATCCTGCCACAGCTGGAGCACAGACTTTCAAAGGAAAAGAAAAAGCCATCAGAACTTCAGGGGTTGCTCCAGCACACCAGCCCAACTCTCCCCTTTGGTTTTATGGCTAAGAACCTATGCTTGTACCCAGCAGACTTCCGTCCACAAGTTCCCCTTCCCCATAGGGCACTATGTTCTTGCTACTTAAGCCATTCTCTTACCAGTCAGGTTTTTCAGCTATTTACAATGCAAGCTCAATTGCAACTGGAAAAACTTGAAGAGAAACAAAAAACTGACTTTTCTGTCTTCATCAGCGTTGCTTAATATTCCAGTCCATACACTCCAGACTCTGCAGGCATATGGGATTTCCCCGCTTTGAATCCACACCAGTATCTCAGCCCAGGTGAAGCACTGTGCCTGGTAGGAACTCGATGACCAGGGCTCTCCTGTAAGCTAGACAAGAAGTGCTATTACAGTATCAGAGACATGCTTTCCTCTCACCGTCTGGGTACCAGCCCTCTGTGCTGTGCTCTTCGAGAGGCTGTCACTGCCCCATTGTAGCAAACTCCTCAAACAGCCTGCGTGGGCTTGCAGAACTGACTTCCAGTGACTCGCGTGCCAGCAGAGGATAAAGCATCACACTCGTGTGGCGTCAGGAGCTCTGTCCCTGGCAGCAGCACCCATCACACACTGCCCCACGCTTTGCTCTGAACATTTCCCCAGTCCAGAGGACAGATTTCAGCTTTCTGCTGAAAATCTTTCTTGGCTGAGATACCGTCTCCAAAGCTTGTCACTTCTCGTGTTCCCATTCACTTTCCAGCACTGAAATCTCCTCACTTTTGCTTCCACAGACATGCAATCACACAGCCAAAAGGCCACTGCAGTCTCAGGAATCACCAGTTTCCATTTCTCGTGAACTAGATGTTGACCTTGTACGGTCAGACGTGTGTTTTAGGCAGAGAAGCAGCATTTCATTACAGCTTCAGCAACACCCTGACACTGAGCCACAAGACCCACACAGTTCAGCGTAAGCTACCTATTCTCTACCTGCCTGGGGAAACTTTAGGCCAGATTTGGATTCTATTTTCACCAATTTACATCCCAAAAACTTGGGTAAGGGGTTGGGATTTTTGCAACATGGAGATAAATAAATGAGAATGGGGCTGTGGAGGGGGACGACTGTTAAAATGTAATTATCCTCCGAGTCTGGGGCCTTGATGTTATGAGGAGCCACCTTTCTTTCACTCACCACGGAATTAATGCAAAAATACCCCCCAAAATACCCTCTTTTGTAAAGCTGAGTACCATGGAGGTAAGTTGGCAGGAGTGTGATGCCCAAACCACCCCTGTTCCAGAGGTCTTCTCCTCAAAGCACCCATCACCAACCGCTCTGCTCTTCCATGCTCTGTATTTTCAGGTGTCCTATGGCCCCAAACTCAAGAAACATTAGGAGCCATACACTTGATTGTGGCTACCGGCTCTGTAACAGTATGGAGAACCTTCATGCCTTATTTATTTATAATGGAAAGCAGTTGTCTAATAAAATAAAACAAATAAAAATAAACAACAGCAACAAAAGCAGCGTTGTTGACTTTCTCGGAGCATTCAGTGCCCTATTAGTCCAACGTCTGCAGCAGGGAATGGCTGAAGCAGTGCTGGTTTAAGGCAGCCAGTGTTTACCCTTGCAGTCACCTGGCTGCTGCAGAGGTGTGGGACGAGGATCGCCTCCTCTTCCCCTTTTAAACAATCCTGCATGAATCAGCATCACAGTCAAGCGTGCAGCAGATTAAATATATTTTCCAAATGCTTTATTCTCTTCTCAAATGAAAAGAAACATCGGTATTCTCGAAGCCAAGACTTTCTTTACAGCTCTTATTTTAAAAACAGCAGAAGAGTTATTTCTTTGATTTTCATGTACGATTTGGGTCAAGAAAACGCTTCAGGCTCCTCTGCAGAAAGCGGAGAGAACACGCCGAACCACACTGCTGCATTATTTATATAACACACTTTTTATGCACTCAGGCTACTAACTTTTGCCACACGATAAAAACCTTTCCTTTGTGAGCTCTGAAGTCCCTATAAAACCACGTCACTTCTAAGCTTGCAATTCAAATGCTATCTTTGTTTTGGTCTGTCTTGAACACCACACACCCCAAACCGATTGGTGTCAGTAACAGGACATTAGTGTTTGGCTTAACAAAGGAACAGCTGCCGTGTGTCAGCAGTTTGTTCAGCAAAGTGCTGAGGGCATTTCTTTCCACATCCAAAAATATTAGTGGCCATATATACAAGTCCTGATGACTGTGTGAGTCAGAGTCACTTGGTTTTTCCTTAAGTGAAGCTTCCAGCAATCCAAGGAAGAAGAAATAAGCATCTTCAGGCCTTCTATCCCACCTTCTCTCTAAACTTTTCAAACAGTTTTGAAAACACCAAGGAAAACTACACAGCTCCATTAAGAGGGGAGAAGAAAGTATCAAACAACCACACTGCTCACCACAGCAACTGGTCTAACAGCAGCAGCTATCTAACAGCACACCCTCATGATTCAAGACAGAAAGAAAAACACTGTATACAATTAAAATAGATGAGGAAAATTATGATATAATAGGAAATAACGATGAATTTCAGAATTTGGCAAAACCAGTGGCCCTATTCAGCTCACAGCAGTAAGGGCACAGCTTGTCAAGAATTCAGTTTTGTGTTGAATTTGAAAGATGACACTTAGAGAAGTGCATTTCCATCAGACCTACTCTGGCTCTTACTTTACCACCACTTTAAATAACCCTTCAGCAAAGCACTCACCATTACAAACAGGGACGGACCACTCGAAGCACAAATTCAAGGGTTTTATAGAGCTCAGACTCTCACGGGGAAGGAGATTTCCTGACTCAGCAGTGTTCCCTCTCTTAGAGGAACAGAGACCTTCTGGAAGGTCTCTCAAAGTCCCAGCTTAGTCCCACATTAATGGCTTGTGCCCCCACTCTCCCGTGGAGAAACCAGCTCCTTGGACCCACCAGCTTTTGCACCACATTTCAGGGCCGGCTCCTCACAGCTCTTGCTCACCAGTGACCACCATCACCAAATGGGGTGAGGCTGCTTTCTAAGCCAGCATCAGTTCCAAGGCAGCTCATTTCTCCAGTTTAAATGTCAAAAGCTTGGCTCTCCTTGGGTCATGCCAAAGTAAGACCATGTCATCCCAAGCCCTGCCTGCCAGGGAGAGCAGTTCCGAATCATCCAGTTGCAGATCATTCTGCTTTTTACTCTTTGGATATCTACATCCACCAACACAGTGCAGGAATGAAGCAAAAAAAAAGAGAAATGTCCTTTTAGTTGAGTCAGGTTCAACTCTGTGACCTTCAAGCTCCTTTCCCAGCCCCTCTGTGCACCACAGAGCGACACCGTCCTTGGTGCGTGTTACCAGCACAAGAACAAGGCTGACATGTTGGACAACAGTTGGTAAAATGAATCACCCTCCTCTGGCTGTTCTACCCATCCCTCTGGCTAAAAATCACAAACCTTTACCTGTCCCCTGTTAGAAATTAAGGTCACCAGATGGCCTGGTTTGTCCCTGACAGATCTGGTTCTTTTGCTTAGTTTTCAGGCACATTTGAACAGGGGAAGCAGAGCAGAAGAACCCCAGGACACAGACATCTGAACAGAACAAAGCATGGAGCCCTCCCCGGCCCCTGAGCACTGCTCAGCTGCAGTCAGGGCAGACTGACCACCAGCTCTCAGGACTTGCCCCTTTCCTGAGGGCTGAGCTTCCTGACTTTGTGATGATTACCTGGATGGGACCCAGCTCAGATCCTCAATCACACATTGTCTTTATATCAGCTCCAAAACACTCATTTTGACTTCACCCACAGTTTCAAACAAGACATCATCAGCTCTGTCAAAACACGAGAGCAAATGACAGCCCCACCCCTGCCTGTGCATTTTCCTGCTGCCAGAAGTAGCAGTCTCTGCCCCTCTCGAACGCACGCCCCTCTTGACAAGCCAACCTGACAGCTCCAACAGGAGTAAGAGCTGAAGGATTTCCACAAGTGCTTCACTCCCCTGCATCCCACTTCCACCTCGGCGTCTCTCTTACAGACCTGGAAACGCATATGTGCTGCTGTATCAGCGTTCAAAAAAATAATCACACATATATATATAAAAAACTTTTCAAGGACCCTTGAGCAGGTGAAAATCCCAAAGCTGAAGCATCCCAGGTGTAAAAACTAAAACGCACATAAAAAATGCTGGATGTATTTTCACTTTTCTGCCTATCCATCACTTACAAAGCTGTGGGGTGCATGCAGGAGCATAATGGGACCTCCCACACCCCACACTGTGCCCCTCCCTGGGTAACAGTGGGTCTCCACACAGTCACCTCACCCCAGCATCCTTGCACCCAGCCATTCCACCATCCCCACAGCAGGGCCTGCCTCAGCACCCCATAGAGCCCATATACCTCCCAGATACCCTACATTCCCCACTCAGTACCCCACACAGCCCGTATACACCTCCAGACCTCCTACACCCCCCACAGGCCCCATAACATCCTCATGGACCTCCCACACATCCCATTCAACACCCCGCAGACCACACGTACCCCTCTCCAAACCTCCTACATCCTCCACACAGCACCCCACAGACCCTACATGATCCCCAGACCTCCTACACTCCCTACATGGAGCCCCCCACACCCCATCTACTCTCGCCCCAGACCCCACAGCCAACCCAGTCCTCGGGACACCCTTACAGACCCCGTGCATCAACGCACACCCCCAGAACGCACACGCCCCACACCA